>NC_086224.1:2587464-2683208 GCF_035770615.1 Melospiza melodia melodia
TGTGACGGTGCCGTTGTTGTTATGGGGTCACCTGGGTGGGGGGGGCACACGGGGGGATTGG
Organism: Melospiza melodia melodia; assembly: GCF_035770615.1. Lineage (NCBI taxonomy): Eukaryota > Metazoa > Chordata > Aves > Passeriformes > Passerellidae > Melospiza > Melospiza melodia. The sequence continues at coordinate 2,587,526 of NC_086224.1, forward strand.
TGAGCCCCCAGATTGGGTCTGGGGGTGGTGGGGGCCGCCTGTGACCCCCCCCCCCCCGTGTCCCTCCGTGTCCCCCCAGCCCCGGGCTCGTGGCTCTGCTGATCTCCGTGCTCCGCTCGTGTCCCCCATGGGCTCACCAGGTGGGTGTGGGGGAGTCCCCGGGGCTGGGACTCCCCCCTTGTGCGCGGCCCTTGGCTTTGGGGACCCCCTTTGGACCCTTCCCCCCGCCTGTGGGACGCCCTGGCTTTGGGAGACCCCTGGGTTCTGGGCACCCCCCTTGGCACCCCTGAGTTCTGGGGACGCCCCTCAGTCACCCTCCAGTTTCTGGGGACCCCCTTTGGGCCCTTCCTCCTGGGCTGTGGGACCCCCTGGCTTTGGGAGACCCCTTTGGAGCACCCGTGGGACCCCCTGGCCATGGAGCACCCCTGGGTTCTGGGGACCCCCTTCAGTCACCCCCCAGTTCTGGGGACCCCCTCAGGTTCTGGGGACCCCCCTCAGTCACCCCCCAGTTCTGGGGACCCCCTCAGGTTCTGGGGATCCCCTTCAGTCATCCCCCGGTTCTGGGGACCCCCCCCTCGGGCAACCCCAAGTTTTGGGAACCCCTTCTTGGGCACCCTCTGTGTTCTGGGACCACCCTCAGGCACCCCCCATATTCTGGGGACCCCCCCTTGGGCACCCCACGGGATGGGGGACATTGCTGGGGACACCCCAACCCTCACCCCCCCTCCCTCCAGGGCTCACGGCTGGTGCCACCCTCGGGGTGTCCCCAATTTGGGGACAGGACAGGTTTAACCCTTGGGTGGCACCTTGGCCGGGTGAGCGTCCCCGCCGGGTTTGGGGGGCACTGTGCCCCACCAGAACCCTCCTGGGTGCCATGGCCGGGCTCTGGGGGCTCTGGGAGGGTCCATGCCCACACTCAGAGGGGTTTTGGGGGGTCACGTTGGGATTTGGCTGGGTTTTGGGGTGACCCACAGTGCCCAGGCTCTGGGACTTGGAGTCTCCATGCCCAGGCTCAGGGGATTTTGGGGGGTCCCTGCCCAGGCTCTGAGAGGATTTTGGGGTCCATATCCAGTCTCTGAGGATTTTGGGGGTCCATGCCCAGTCTCAGAAGTTTTGGGGTCCATGTTCAGTCTCTGACAGATTTTGGGGTCCATATCCAGTCTCTGAGGATTTTGGGGGTCCATTCCTAGCTCAGAAGTTTTGGGGTCCATGTTCAGTCTCTGACAGATTTTGGGGTCCATATCCAGTCTCTGAGGATTTTGGGGGTCCATTCCTAGCTCAGAAGTTTTGGGGTCCATGTTCAGTCTCTGAGGATTTTGGGGATCCATATCCAGTCTCAGAGGATTTTGGGGATCCATATCCAGTCTCTGAGGATTTTGGGGGGTCCATTCCCAGCTCAGAAGTTTTGGGGTCCATGTTCAGTCTCTGACAGATTTTGGGGTCCATATCCACTCATCCACTCTCAGAGGATTTTGGGGGGCCCATGCCCAGGCTCTGAGAGGGTTTAGGGACTCCATGACCAGGCTTTGAAAGGTTTTGGGGGGTCCCTGCCATAGCTCTGAGAGGTTTTGGGGGCCCATGCCCAGTCTCAGAAGTTTTGGGGTTCTGTGCTCTCAGTCCCTGGCAGTTTTTGGGGGTCCATATCCAGTCTCAGAGGATTTTGGGGATCCATGCCCAGTCTCAGAGGGGTTTTGGGGGGTCCATGGTCTGGCTCTGTGAGGTTTTGGGGTCTCCATGCCCAGTGTCTGAGTTTTGGGGCTCCATGCCCAGTCTCAGAAGTTTTGAGGCCCTGTGCTCAGCCTGTGGCAGTTTTTGGGGGATCCATATCCAATCTCAGAGGATTTTGGGGTGTCCATGCCCAGTCTCAGGCTTTGAAGATCCCATACCCAGATTTTGAGGTTCAAAGGGTCCCACGAGCAGCCCTTGATGGTTTTGGGGTGTCCCCACCCCATCTTTTTATTCCTGTCAAGGATTTTGGGGTGTTGGGGGCCACACCAGATGATGGTGCCAGTGGGGTCCAGGCTCAGGAGGTTTTGGGGGTCCTGTGTCCAGTCCCTGGGGTTTTGGGGTGCCTCAGTGTCATTTGGGATGTTGGGGTGCAGGGGGACCCCCAAGAGCCAGGCCGTGGTGGCAGTGGGGTCCAGGTTCAGGAGGTTTTGGGGGGTCCATCTCCATCCCCTGCTGGTTTGGGGTGTCCATGGGTATTTCAGGGTGTCCCTGCTCTATCTCTGGGTGTTTTGGGGTGTCCATGGGTGTTTCAGGGTGTCCCTGCTCAATCTCTGGGTGTTTTGGGGTGTCCATGGGTGTTTTGGGGTGTCCATGGGTGTTTCAGGGTGTCCCTGCTCAATCTCTGGGTGTTTTGGGGTGTCCATGGGTATTTTGGGGTGTCTGTGTTCAATCTCTGGTGTTTTGGGGTGTCCATGGGTATTTTGGGGTGTCCCTGCTCAATCTCTGGGTGTTTTGGGGTGTCCATGTGTATTTTGGGGTGTCTGTGCTCTATCTCTGGGTGTTTTGGGGTGTCCGTGGCTATTTCGGGGTGTCTGTGCTCTATCTCTGGGTGTTTTGGGGTGTCCATGGGTATTTTGGGGTGTCCCTGCTCAATCCCTGGGTGTTTTGGGGTGCCCGTGCCCACTCCCGGATGTTTCAGGGTGTCCCTGCTCAATCCCCTGATGTTTTGGAGTGCCTGTGGGTGTTTTGGGGTGTCCCTGCTCACTCCTGGGTGTTTCGGGTGTCCGTGGGTGTTTTGAGGTGTCCCTGGGTGTTTCGGGGTGCCCCGTGTGCCCAGCCCTGATGCCCCCAGGCCGTACCGCAGTGTCCTTGGTGCTCTCGAGGATGTCGGGCTGCAGTGTCCCCGGTGCCAAGAGCTGGGTGCCAGTGCTAGCAGGGTCCTGTCCCTGGGGATGTGCCCAGCCCTGGCTGTTCCGGGGTGCCCATGGCTGTTTGGGGGTGTCCCTGCTCAATGCCTGGGTGTTCCGGGGTGCCCGTGGGTGTTTCGGGCTGTCCCTGCTCAGTCTCCTGGGTGTTTTGAGGTGTCCCTGGGTGTTTCGGGGTGCCCCGTGTGCCCAGCCCTGGCTGTTCCGGGGTGCCCGTGGGTGTTTCGGGCTGTCCCTGCTCAGTCCCCTGACGCCCCCGGGCCGTCCCGCAGTGTCCTTCGTGCTCTCGAGGATGTCGGGCTGCGGTGCCCCCGGTGCCAAGAGCCGGGTGACGGTGCCCAAGCGCGTGTGGGAGTTCGTGACGCGGGAGCGCGCGGCGCGCCTGGCGCTGCTGGCGCAGGAGGCGCGGGTGCGGATCCTGGTGGACGGCGAGACCCCCGAGCTGTACGTGCTGCAGCTGTGCGCGACCCCCCCGGCGCCCCCCGGCGGCGCGGGGCTCTGCCCGGCCCGCAAGGCGCTCAAGGCGCTGCTCAAGGAGACGGAGAAGGAGCTCAAGAAGCGCAGCCAGCGGCACACAGGGGAGGTGCTGGGGCCGCGCCCGGAGCCCCCCGCGGGCGCCGCGGGCTGTCCCGGCGCGGGCGCGGCGCGGGACGAGGAGCCGGAGCGGCAGTGCCCGATCTGCCTGGGCGAGATGCGCGGGCCGCGCACGCTGGAGCGCTGCCGCCACTCGTTCTGCGGGGAGTGCATCGCGCGGGCGCTGCAGGTGCGCTCCGCCTGCCCCGTCTGCGGCCGCTTCTACGGGCAGCTGGTGGGCAACCAGCCCCCCGACGGCCGCATGCTGGTGACCCGCGACGCCGCGCTGCCCCTGCCCGGCTACGAGGCCTTCGGCACCATCATCATCCAGTACGTCTTCCCGCCCGGCGTGCAGGGGGTGAGTGCCTGCAGGGGGAGGCGTTTCCCGGCCGGATGGGCGATCCGAAATCCCCTCGGGCGGTCCCGGCCCGACCCTAAGCTCCCAGTGCCCCGGGCTCAGCTCTGTGCCCCTGGTTGTCCCCAAATCCCCAGCATTCCTGGGTGCCCCAAAACTGTGATGGGTGCCCCAACCCAATCCTGTGCCCGTGCTTGTGCCCAGATCCTGCTGGATGTCCCCAGCGCCCCCATGGGTGCCCCTAAACCCTGATGGGTGCCACAACCCAGTCCTGTGCCCCTGGTTGTCCCCAAATCCTGCTGAGGGCTCCCAGTGCCCCCGTGGGTGCCCCCAGTGCCCCGGGCTCAGCTCTGTGCCCCTGGTTGTCCCCAAATCCTGCTGAGGGCCCCCAGTGCCCCCGTGGGTGCCCCCAGTGCCGCGGGCTCAGCTCTGTGCCCCCAGTGCCCCTGGTTGTCCCCAAATCCTGCTGAGGGCTCCCAGTGCCCCCATGGGTGCCCCCAGTGCCCCTGGTTCAGCTCTGTGCCCCTGGTTGTCCCCAAATCCTGCTGAGGGCCCCCAGTGCCCCCGTGGGTGCCCCCAGTGCCGCGGGCTCAGCTCTGTGCCCCTGGTTGTCCCCAAATCCTGCTGAGGGCTCCCAGTGCCCCCATGGGTGCCCCCAGTGCCCCTGGTTCAGCTCTGTGCCCCAGTGCCCCTGGTTGTCCCCAAATCCCCAGCATTCCTGGGTGCCCCAAAACTATGATGGGTGCCCCAACCTGGTCCTGTCCCCAAATCCTGCTGAGGGCCCCCAGCGCCCCAATGGGTGCTCCCAATGCCCCTGGTTCAGTTCTGTGTCCCCAGTGCCCCTGGTCGTCCCCAAATTCTGCTGGGTGTCCCCAGCCTTCCTGGGTGCCCTAAAACTATGATGGGTGCCCCAACCCAGTCGTGTGCCCCTGGTTGTCCCCAAATCCTTCTGGGCACCCCCAGCATCCCTGGGTGCCCCCAAGTCCACAGTCTGTGGCCCTGGCACCCCTGGGATTCTGGTGGGTGGCCTGGCACGGTGCAGTGTCCCCAGCACCCTCAGGTCCTGATGGATGGCCCTGGGTGTCCCCAGATACCCCTGAGCCAACTCTGTGCCCCCAGTGCCCCTGGGTGCCCCCAAACCCTGCTGGGTGTCCCCAGCGTCCCTGGGCTACCCACCCACCCATCCTGGCACGTGTCCCTGGGTGCTCCCAAATCCTTCTGGCTGTTACTGACAACCCTGGTGTCCCCAAATGCCCCCATGTCCCCAACGGCCCTGGGTGCTGCCAGCACCCCTGGGTACCCCAAACCTGCTGGGTGCCCCCAACCTGATCCCCACCCCCCCCATTCCTTCTGTCCCCCATCCCTTGTTCCCCACGCCCTGGGTAGGTGAAGTGTCCCTGGCCCTTCCCCTGTCCCCCTGTCCCCCTGTCCGTCTGTCCCCATGTCCTCCTGTCCCCTGTCCTTCCCTGCTGTGTGTCCCCTCCATGCCCCATGGCTGTGGTACCTGGGCACCACGTGGGCACCTGCCCTGTGTGCCCCCCACATGCCTCCCCCACACCTGTGCCCCCTGTACCTGAGCCTGGGGCTGCAGCACCCCAGGACCAGACAGAGCCTGGCATCTGTTGCCCATGCCCCTGTCACTGCCCACCTGTGCCCCTGTCACTGCCCCCTTACCTGTGCCCCTCTCAGTGCCCCCCTGTGCCCCCGTCACTGCCACCCCCATTACCTGTGCCCCCCCACGGCTGTAACCTGAATCTGGGCTGTCCCCATACCTGTGACCCCCTCACCTGTCCCCCATCCTGTGCAGCCATGCAGTGCCTGGGCACCACGTGGGCACCGACACCTGTGCCCCTGTCCCCCCTCACCTGCCCAGGTGGAGCACCCAAACCCGGGCGTGCGCTACCCGGGCACCACATGGGCACTGACACCTGTGCCCCTGTGCCCCTCACCTGTGCCCTGGTACCACGTGCCCCTGTCTCTGTCCCTCACCTGTGTCCCCTCACCCTGCCCAGGTGGAGCACCTGAACCAGGGGGTGCAGTACCCTGGCACTACATTGGCACTGACACCTGTGCCCCTGCCCCTGTCCCCCTCACCTGTGCCCTGGTACCACGTGGGCACTCACACCTGTGCCCCTGTCCCTCACCTGTCCCCTGGCACCACGTGGGCACTCACACCTGTGCCCTGTCCCTGTCCCTCACCTGTCCCCCCCCTGCCATACAGGTGGAGCACCCGAACCCGGGCGTGCGGTACCCGGGCACCACATGGGCACTCACACCTGTCCCCTCACCTGTGCCCCTGCCCCTCTCACCTGTCCCCTGGCACCACATGGGCACTCACACCTGTGCCCCTGCCCCTGTCCCTCACCTGTGCCCCTGTCCCTCACCTGTGCCCCCATGCCCAGGTGGAGCACCCCAACCCGGGCGTGCGGTACCCGGGCACCACGCGCGTGGCATACCTGCCCGACTGCCCCGAGGGGAACAAGGTGCTGGGGCTGTTCCGCAAGGCCTTCGCCCAGCGCCTCACCTTCACCGTGGGCACCTCGCTGACCACGGGCCGTGCCAACGTCATCACCTGGAACGACATCCACCACAAGACCAACTGCACCGGCGGGCCCCAGCTGTGCGGGGGGCACGGGGGGCACCGGGCGGGCATCTGGGGGGCACCCTGGGGATGTGGGGGACAGCGCCCAGCATGAGCCTGACTGACCCCGGCTGTGCCAGGGGGGCTGGGGGCACCTGGGTGGGCTGGTGGGCACCTGTGGACATGCGGGCACCTGGGGGGCTGGTGGGCACCTGTGCACGTGGGGCGCACCTGTGAGGGCTGATGGGCACCTGTGTACATGGGGGGCACCTGAGTGGGCACCTGGGGGGTTGGGGGACAGCACCCGCCACATCCAGCACCAGCTGTGGGAGGGGGCACTGGGGGGCACCTGGGGTATTGGAGGAGGGAGGATGGCGAGGGGTTGGCACCCAGGGTGGGGCACGGCCTGACTCCCTCCCCTGTGCCCCCAGGTTCGGGTACCCCGACCCCACGTACCTCGCCCGGGTGCAGGAGGAGCTGCGGGCCAAGGGCATCACCGAGGACTGAGCGGGGGGCACGGAGCCCTCCCAGGCACGGGGGGACCCCCCCAGGATCACCCCGTGCAGGGGACCCCCCACAAACGGGACCCCCGCGCAGGGGGACCCCCTCTTCAATGGGACCCCCATGTGGGGGGATCCCCCCATCCAACAGAACCCCCCATGCAGGGGGATCCCCCATAAAATGGGCCACCCCCCCATCCAACAGGACCCCCCATGTGGGGGGATCCCCCCATAAAACGGGACCCCCATATGGGGGGATCTTCCCTTCAATGGGACCCCCCCATAAAACGGGAGCACTCCTGAATTGGGGGAGCCCCCCAGCCCCCCCGGCTGGCAATGGGGGCACAAGGAGGGGCCCAGACCCCCCCAGAGGGGTTGGTGCCACCCAGCCCCCGCAGCACGGACAGACAGACAGACCCCTGTACATAGCCCTGACCCCCAGGACAGACAGACAGACAGGGGGGGTCGCGCCCTCGGGGGGGGTTATTTATTTTGTATTTCCCCCCAGGTCTGTAACTTTGATCCAATAAAAATATGCAACGGATCGAGGGGGGCCAGGGGGGCTCCCCCCATTCCTGGGGCAGTGAGGGGGGCACAGTGAGCCTGGGGGGGGTGGGTGAGGGGACATGGGGGCACAGGGTTGGGGACACTGGCATGGGGGGCACAGGGCTGGGGACACTGGCATGGGAACAGGAGATATGAGGGACACTGGCATGGGAACAGGAGATATGGGGGACACTGGCATGGGAACAGGAGATATGAGGGACACTGCACGGGGCACAGGGCTGGGGACACTGGCATGGGGAGAGGAGACATGGGGAGACATGGGGGACACTGGCATGGAGACAAGAGATATGGGGGACACTGGCACGGGGGCACAGGGCTGGGGACACTGGCATGGAGACAAGAGATATGGGGGACACTGGCATGGAGACAAGAGATATGGGGGACACTGGCATGGGGGCACAGGGCTGGGGACACTGGCATGGGGACGAGATATGGGGGACACTGGCACGGGGGCACAGGGCTGGGGACACTGGCATGGGACAAGAGATATGGGGGACACTGGCATGGAGACGAGATATGGGGGACACTGGCATGGGGACAGGAGATATGGGGGACACTGCATGGAGACGAGATATGGGGGACACTGGAACGGGGGCACAGGGTTGGGGACACTGGCATGGGAACGGGAGATATGGGGGACACTGGCACGGGGCACAGGGTTGGGGACACTGGCACGGGAACAAGAGATATGGGGGACACTGGCATGGAGACAAGAGATATGGGGGACACTGGCACGGGGGCACAGGGCTGGGGACACTGGCATGGGACAAGAGATATGGGGGGACACTGGCATGGAGACAAGAGATATGGGGGACACTGGCACGGGGGCACAGGGCTGGGGACACTGGCATGGGGACAAGAGATATGGGGGACACTGGCATGGGGACAGGAGATATGGGGGACACTGGCATGGGGGCACAGGGTTGGGGACACTGGCATGGAGACAAGAGATGTGGGGACACTGGCACGGGGGCACAGGGCTGGGGACACTGGCATGGGGACAGGAGACCCGGGGTTTGGGATGGGACATGGGGGTTTTGGGATAGGACATGGAGATATTGGAGTGAGAACATGGGGATTTGGGATGGGACGTGGGGATGTTGGGGTGAGGACATTGGGGTGGGACATCAGGACAATGGGATGGACATGGGGACATTGGCCTGGGACAGCAGGATGGACACATTGGGGTGGGGACACGGGCATGGGACAGTGGGGGCACGCTGGGGCTGTGTGGGTGGGACTTTGGGGTGGGACACTGGGCTGGGAAACCACGATGGAAACTTTGGGGTTTTGTGGGCTGGGCCCTGAGCTCAGGGGGATTTTGGGGTGGGACAGCACAGAACCATGGAGTGCACTGGGGTAGGAGGGGACCCTACAACCCAGCCCAGCCCTGCCATGGCAGGGACAGCTCCCCAGGGTCACCTCCCTCTGTCCCAGGTGCTCCAGCCTGGCCTTGGGCACTGACAGGGATCCAGGAGCAGCCTCAGCTGCTCTGGGAAATCCATCCCAGCCCTTCCACCCTCACAGGGAGCAATTCCTGCCCAATCTCCCATCCATCCCTGCCCTCTGGAAGCCATTCCCTGTGTCCTGTCTCTCCATCCCTGTCCCCAGCCCCTCTGCAGCTCTCCCGGAGCCCTTTGGGCCCTGCCAGGGCTCTGAGCTCTCCCTGCAGCGGGGTGGGCACCCCCAGCTCTCCCAGCCTGGCTCCAGAGGGGCTCCAGCCCTGCAGCAGCTCCGGGGCCTCACAGAATTCACAGAATCACTGGCTTGGAAGGGGAACTTCAAGACCATCGAGTCCAACCCAGCCCCAGCACGTCAACTAACCCTGGCACCCAGTGCCACCTCCAGACTTTGTTAAACACCCCCAGGGATGGGGACTCCACCACCTCCCTGGGCAGAACATTCCAGAACTTTACCACCCTTTCTGTAAAATTTTTCCTGATATCCAACCTGAATTTCCCTTTGCACAGATTGAGATGTTGTCCTGTGCTTCTGTCAGTTCCTGCAGAAAGAGCCCAGCCCCAGCTGGGCACAGGCACCTTCCAGGGAGTTGTAAGATTGATAAGGTCATCTCTGAGTCTCCTTTTCTCCAGGCTGAGCACCCCAGCTCCCTCAATGGTTCCTCACAGGGTTTGTGCTCCCAGCCCCTCTCCAGCCTCATTGCCTTCACTGGACACGCTCAAGAGAGATCTTGAGATCCCAAAGTACAATAACCACACCTCAATCCAAAAAAAAACCCAGTTCGCAGCACTAAATTGGGATGAAGAGGGCACAACTTCTTGGGTGTTGGGCAAAACTGGATGATGGACGTGTGTGAGGAGGGGGAAAGCCAATCCAACCTCCTGGTTCCACTAAACCCAACTCAGTGAGGAGTTTAAATTAATTTAAAAATGGGGTTATAATGTATCAGTGAACACAAGCAGAGCACCAAACTGCGTACACCATCATCTCGACGTCCTTCCCAACTGAGGGGCCAGAACTGGACACAGCACTCGAGGTGTGACCTCACCTGTGCCGAGTACGGGGACAGAACGATGTCCCTGCTCCTGCTGGCCACACCATTCCTGATCCAGGCCAGGAGCCTTTGGCCTGCTTGGCCACCTGGACCCACTGCTGGCCTCCTCTGGGCTCTCTCCAGCAGCTCCTCATCCTCCCTGCGCAGGACCCCAGGGCTGGAGCAGCTCTGCAGGTGGGGTCTCACCTGGCACAGGGGCACAGGGGCAGAGCTTCCCTCCCTCTGCCCACGCTGGGGCTCAACCCAGCTCAGGGGGCACCTGGAAGTGGCCAGGATGAGTCCAACACCCTCAAATCCTTCCCCGTGGGGTCACCCTTGGGGTCTCACCTGGGCATAGGGGCACAGGGGCAGAGATGCCTCTCTCTGCCCACCCTGGGGCTCAGCCCAGGATCAGGGGGGCACCTCAGTGCCCAGGGATGTGGCCAGGATGTGACCAGCACCCTCAAATCCTTCTCAATGGAGTCGTCCTTGGGGTCTCACCTGGGCACAGAGCCCCCCTCCCTCTGCCCACCCTGAGGCTCAGCCCTCAGCCCACCTGGGTGCCCCAGGATGTGGCCAGGATGTGTCCAGCACCCTCAAATCCATCCCCATGGGTCACCCATGTCCCAAGTCCTTCTCCCAGGTGCTCCCAGTCCCTTCCCAGCCCAGTTGGGTTTTTTCTCCAGGTCCAGGTGCAGGAGAAATAACCGGGGTGCAGAACTGGGCTGTGCTGGAACCCTTGGGCTCCCACCAGCCCAGCCTGTCCTGGGCTGGAGCCCTGACCTGGGACACCTGGCTGGGGACACTGCGGTGGGACACAGAGATGTGACAGTGGGATGAGGCTGGGACACTGAAATGGGGGCACTGAGGTGGGGACACTGCCCTGGGAAAGCGGGATGGGACACAGGGATGGGGACATTGGGATGGGACACTGGGATGGTGAGCACCAGGATGGTCACTGGACATTGGGATGGGACACCAGGGATGGTGAGCACCAGGATGGTCACTGGGACACTGGGATGGGACACTGGGATGGGGACATTGGGATGGGACACTGGGATGGTGAGCACCAGGATGGTCACTGGGACACTGGGATGGGACACTGGGATGGTGAGCACCAGGATGGTCACTGGGACATTGGGATGGTGAGCACCAGGATGGTCACTGGGACATTGGGATGGGACACCAGGGATGGTGAGCACCAGGATGGTCACTGGGACACTGGGATGGGACACTGGGATGGTGAGCACCAGGATGGTCACTGGGACATTGGGATGGGACACTGGGATGGTGAGCACCAGGATGGTCACTGGGACACTGGGATGGGACACTGGGACGGTGAGCACCAGGATGGTCACTGGGACATTGGGATGGGACACCAGGGATGGTGAGCACCAGGATGGTCACTGGGACACTGGGGTGGGACACTGGGATGGTGAGCACCAGGATGGTCACTGGACATTGGGGTGGGACACTGGGATGGGGACATTGGGATGGGACACCAGGGATGGTGAGCACCAGGATGGTCACTGGGACATTGGGATGGTGAGCACCAGGATGGTCACTGGGACATTGGGGTGGGACACTGGGATGGTGAGCACCAGGATGGTCACTGGGACATTGGGATGGGACACTGGGATGGGGACATTGGGATGGGACACCAGGGATGGTGAGCACCAGGATGGTCACTGGGACATTGGGATGGGACACCAGGATGGTCACTGGGACATTGGGATGGGACACTGGGATGGGGACATTGGGATGGTCACTGGGACATTGGGATGGGACACTGGGATGGTGAGCACCAGGATGGTCACTGGGACATTGGGATGGGATACTGGGATGGGTCATTGCGGTTGGGACAGTGGGGTGGATCGAAGGCAGGCGAGGACATAGAATGGGGACATTGCAATGGCCTGGATAGGACACAGCGAGGGGGACACAGGGACAGGTTTGGGAGGGGGGACAGCGACATCACCTTGGCAGCCCCATGGGTCACTCAGGAGTGGCTGCAGGGTGGCCCAACACCAGCCCTGCTGTGGCCTTGCCCCTCAGGGGCTGTGTCCTTGTCCATGGGTGTGCAGCCTCGTGTCCATTGTGTGTCCTTGTCTTTGTCCCTGTCCTGGCGTGTCCATGTCCTTCACTGTGGCCCCAGTCCCTGCCTGTCCCTGCCCACGTTCCTGCCACGTCCCTGTCCCAGTGTGTCCATGCCTGTGTCCTGGGGTGTCCCTGTCTCTGCCCTGTCCCTGTCCCTGCTGTGTCCCTGCCCACTCCGTGTCTGTCTCCACGTCCCTGGAGTGCCTGTCCCTGTCACATCCCTGTCCTTGTCACTGCTCTGTCGCTGTGCACCATGCCATGTCTTTGTCAGTGGTCTCTCCTTGTCCCCCGTGTGTCCCATTGTCCCCTTGGCCTTGGCCCTGGCATGTCCATGACCGTGGCGTGTCCCTTCCATGTCCTGTTCTGTGTGCCGCCAATTCCACGTCCTGCTGTGTCCCTGTCCCTGTCCCTGTCCCTGCCGTGTCCTGCCAGGGCAGGAGGGACCCTGGAGGGCGCTGGGTGGGGGAGGGGGGCCCAGGGCCATTCCTGATGAAAATCCCCTCACCAAAGCCACGCCCAGGAGGAACCGCACCCACTGACCACGCCCACCGACCACACCCACCGACAACACCCACTGACCGCGCCCACTGATCGCACGCCCTGGCCACTCCCACTGCCTACATACCCCAGCCCCATGTAGATTCTATTACCTCTCCCACCCCCGAGGCCCCTCCCACCCCAAAACCCCTCGCACCCCCATAGCCCCCACCCTGTAGCCCCTCCCACCTCATAGCCCCTCCCACCCCCAAAGCCCCTCCCATCCCAAAGGCCCCTCCCATCCCAAAGCTCCTCCCACTCCAAGCCCCTTCCATTCCAAGCCCCTCCCACTCCCATAGCTCCTCCCACCCCGAGGCACCGCCCACCCAAAGCCCCTCCCAAAGCCCCTCCCACCCTCATAGCCACTCCCATCCCATTGCCCCCCAGCATAACCCCACCCACCCAAAGACCCTCCCACCCCACAGCTCCTCCCACTCCCAAAGCCCCCCCACTGCCCCTCCCACTCTAAAAAGCCCCTCCCACCCTCATAGCCCCGCCCATGCCAAAAGCCCCTCCCATCCCCAAAGCCCCTCCCACCCAAAGATCTTCCCACCTCCATAGCCCCTCCTACCCCAAGAACCGCCCCACCCATAGCCCCTCCTACCCCCATAGCCCCTCCCACCCAAAGATCTTCCCACCTCCATAGCCCCTCCTACCCCCATAGCCCCTCCCACCCCCATAGCCCCTCCCACTCCCAAAGCCCCTCCCACCCCCATAGCCCCTCCCACTCCCATAGCCCCTCCCACTCCCAAAGCCCCTCCCACTCCCAAAGCCCCCTCCCACTCCCAAAGCCCCTCCCACTCCCAAAGCCCCTCCCACTCCCATAGCCCCTCCCACTCCCATAGCCCCTCCCACTCCCAAAGCCCTCCCACTCCCATAGCCCCTCCACCCCATAGCCCCTCCCACCCCCATAGCCCCTCCCACTCCCATAGCCCCTCCTACCCCATAGCCCCTCCCACTCCCATAGCCCCTCCCACTCCCAAAGCCCCTCCCACTCCCAAAGCCCCTCCCACCCCCATAGCCCCTCCCACTCCCATAGCCCCTCCCACTCCATAGCCCCTCCCACTCCCATAGCCCCTCCCACTCCCATAGCCCCTCCCACCCCAGCCCCGCCCATCCCTCACAGCCCTCCTATCCCCATAGCCCCTCCCACACCGACAGCCCCTCCCACCCCAAGACCCCTCCCCCTCACATAGCCCCGCCCACTCCGTAGCCCCTCCCCCGCCCCAAGCAGAGGCCGGCGGTTTCGGGCTGGTTAAAATCTCACCATCCATTGGTAGAAAAGGGCGGGGGGGGGGGCAGCCCCTCCCCCAGCCCCTCCCCCACCCACCCCGGGGGTCGCGGGGGTCCCGGGGGGGGAGGAGGGGCCGAGACTTGGCACAAAATCCGGGCGGCAGCGGGGGGAGGGGCGGGCGGTAGAAAACGGAGAGGGGACAACGGGGGGGGGGGGGGGGGGGGGGGGGGAAGGGGACCCGGTGCGACCCGCCATCACCCCCCCCCCCCAAAGTACAAAAGAGCTAAAAACACCGCGGGGGGCGGGGGGACCGGCGTGGTGGCACTGGGGGGTGGCCCATGGCAGTGGCCCCGGGGGGTGGCACTCGGTGATGGCCCTGGGGGTGACCCCGGGGGTGGCCACGGGGCGGGGGGCGTGTCCCGGGGGTGTCCCACAGGTGGTGGCCCATGGGGGGTGACCCTTGAGGAGGCCCATGGTGGCAGCGGCCACCCCGAGTCACCCAGTGGCCCTGTGGGCCCTGTGAGGGCAGCCGGGGGTGGGGGTGGCGGCCCGTGGGGTGCCCAAAGGGGGCAGAGCCACCCCAGGGGCGCCCCAGGCTTGGTGGCCCTGGAACGGTGGCCCTGGGGGTGGCCCATTGGGGTCAGTGGCACTGGGGTTGTGGCTGGTGGCCCACGGTTGTGGCCCTGGGACACCCGCAGGGTGGCCCAGAGAAGGTGGCCCATTGGGCTTGGTGGCCCTGGGGGTGACGCAGATGTGGCCAGTGGCCCTCCTTGTGGCCCTGGGGACATTGCAGTGGTGGCCCTGGGGGTGGCCCACAAGAGGTGGCCCTGGGGGTGACCATGGAGTAGCCATGCTTGTGGCTCTGGGGACACCGCAGGCATGGCCAGCAGCAGTGACCCTTGATGTGGCCCACGCTGGTGGCCGGGGGTCAGCGACGTCCTTGGCGTGTCCCCTGACCCCCCCTGTGCGTGGTGACCCCGTGCCACCCCCCTGTCACCCCTCTGGGGGTGGCACCACCGCAGTGCCAGCAGCCCGGTGGCACCCAGGGCCGGCCAGGACTGGTGGCCGGGGGTCAGCGACGTCCTTGGCGTGTCCCGTGAGCCCCCTGAGGGCGGTGACCTGCTGCCACCTCCTTGTCACCTCCCCGGGGGTGGCACCCAGGGCCGGTCAGCGGCGGCCGGGGCTGGTGGGCCCTGCCCGGTGACCATGCCCGGTAACCCCGGTGGCCTCAGGGCGTCCCCGCCGGTAGCCCCGGGACGGCCCCGGTGTCCCCGCCCGGTGACCACGCCCAGCGTCCCCTCCCGGTGGCTCCGGGGTGTCGCCGCCCGGTGTCCCGGTGTCGCCGCTAGTCGCCGGCCATGCACTTGAAGCGGTTCTTGAAGAAGAAGAGGCGCTGCTTGAGGCGCACGCTGTCGTCGCGGGCGGCCGGGGTACCGGTACCGGTTGTACTGGCGCTCCCCCTCCGAGCGCCGCCACGGCAGCGCCAGCTTGGACGCGTGATCCACCACCACGTCCTCGCACGAGCCCACGTGCAGCACCCCCAGGCCGTCGATGAAGAATTCTGGGGAGGGGGGCACGGGGCGGACCCCCAAAATAATGGGATCAGAGGTGGCCTGGGGTGCCCCGGGCTGCCCCCGATGCCGGGGGGACACAGGGAGTGGACACAGGGAGGGGGGGATGCCCCCTTGGCTCTGACCCTCCAAATTGTGGGGGACTCCAGCACCCCCCTTATCCCTGACCCCCCAAATTGTGAGGAATCCCAGTGTCCCCCCTTATCTCGGACCCCCTGACCCCCAAATTGTGGGGGACCCCAGCCCCCCCCTTGTCTCTGACCCCTGAATTTGGGGGGATCCCAGCATCCCTCTTAGCTCTGACCCCCTGACCCCATCGTGGGGGACCCTAGGACCCCCCTTATCTCTGAGCCCTGAATTGGGGGGACCCCAGTGACCCCGTTAGACTGAGCCCTCAAACCCCCCAGACTCCTTGGGACCCTGGGGCACCCCCAGGACTCCCCTGGGACCCCCCTAGACTGAGCCCCAGACCCCCCAGACTCCTCGGGACCCCCAGACCCCTCAGGCACTCTCTTGGATTGACCCCCCAAACCCACCAGACCCCTCAGACACCCCCAGCCCCCTCGGAGACCCCACTGGCACCCCCTTAGACTGACCCCCAGATCCCCCAGACCCCTCGGGCACCCCCAGACCTGTCCAGGACCCCCTCAGACTGACCCCCAGACCCCTCGGGACCCTCTCTGGGATCGCCTTAGACTGACCCCCAGATCCCCCAGACCCCTCAGGCACCCCCAGACTTGTCCAGGACCCCCTCAGACTGACCCCCAGACCCCTCGGGCACCCCCAGGACCCTTCTGGGACCCCATCAGATTGACCCCCCAGCTCCCCCAAACCCCCAGCCCCCTCAGACCCCCCAGCCCCTTCAGGCACCCCCAGCCCCCCCAGCCCCCTCAGACCCCTCAGACCCCCCCAGTCCCCCCAGCCCCCCCAAACCCCCCATCCCCCTCAGGCCCCCCAGCCCCCTCAGACCCCCCAGCCCCCTCAGACCCCCCATCCCCTCCAAACCCCCCCATCGCCCTCAGACCCCCCAGACCCCCCACCCCCCCCAGACCCTCCAAACCCCCCAACCCCCTCAGACCCCTCAGACCCTCCCAGCCCCCTCAGACCCCCCCATCCCCCTCCAAACCCCCCCATCCCTCTCAGACCCCCCATCCCCCCCGGACCCCCCCATCCCCCTCAGACCCCTCAGTCCCCCCAAACCCCCCATCCCCCTCAGTCCCCCCATCCCCTCCCGTTCCCCGGTCCCCCGTGCTCACCGAGGTGCGCCACGCGGCGCAGCCGGGGGTCGAAGCCCACCTGGCGCACCTTGTCGGTCCGGGCCAGGAAGAAGTTGACCACGCCGTCGGTGACCACGCAGGCCGGGAACCCCGCCAGGCGGTGGTGGAAGCCGGGCCGGGTCCGCAGGCAGTCCCCCGCCCGCGCCGCCGCCGCGCACGCTCAGCCGCTGCCGGTACGTGGTGGTGTAGCCGGTGATCTCCCGCACCGCGCCGCCCACCTGCGGGAGCGGGGCTGGGCTGGGGAGGGGGCACCGGGAACACCGGGACAGCCTGGGACCCACCGGAGCACCGGGGACCCGCCCGGAATCGGCCGCAACCGTCCGGGAGCACCGGGACCGCCCGGGACAGCCCAGGAGCGTCCGGGACCGCCAGAGACCACCGGGAGTGCCCGGGACCTACGGGAGCGCCCCGGACAGCCCGGGACCACCGGGATGGACCGGGAGCGGCCGGGACTGCCCGGCACAAGCCCGGGACCCAGAGGAGTGCCCGGGACCCCCAAGGACCCCCAGGACAACCCGGGACCCACGGGAGCACCGGGACAGCCCGGAACAGACCGGGACAACCCGGGACCCACGGGAGCACCGGGACAACCCGGAACAGACCGGGACAACCCGGGACCCACGGGAGCACCGGGACAACCCGGACTGCCCGGGACACCCCAGGGATCGCCAGGAACCACCGGGATCGCCCGGGACCCACGGGAGCGCCCGGGACAGCTCGGAACAGCCGGGATCCACAGGGATCCCCAGGGCAACCCGGCATCCACGGGAGCACCCGAGCACCCGGGACCGCCCGGACCACCGGGATCACCCGGGACCCACGGGGACCCCCAGGGACGCCCGGGATCTACGGGAGCACCTGGGGACCGCCCGTGGGCACCCAGAATCCCCAGGGACCACCGGGACCCACGGGAGCGCCGGGACCGCCGGATCGGCCGGGACTGCCCGGGAGCACCGGGATCTACCGGGGACAGCCCGGGACCCATGGGAGCGCCCGGGAGCACCCGGGACACGCAGGGACCCCTGGAATCGCCCACCGTGGGATGGGAGGGGATGGGATGGGATGGGATGGGATGGATGGGTGGGATGGGATGGGATGGGATGGGGTGGGATGGGGTGGGATGGATGGGATGGGAGGGGGTGGGATGGGATGGGAGGGATGGGTGGGATGGGATGGGGTGGGATGGGATGGGATGGGATGGGATGGGATGGGATGGGATGGGATGGGATGGGGTGGGATGGGTGGGATGGGATGGGAGGGGATGGGTGGGATGGGATGGGATGGGATGGGATGGGATGGGATGGGATGGGATGGGATGGGATGGATGGGATGGGATGGGATGGGATGGGATGGGATGGGATGGGATGGGATGGGATGGGATGGGATGGGATGGGATGGGATGGGTGGGGGTGGGATGGGATGGGATGGGATGGGATGGGATGGGAGGGGATGGGATGGGATGGGATGGGATGGGATGGGATGGGGTGGGATGGGGTGGGATGGGATGGGATGGGATGGGTGGGATGGGGTGGGATGGGTGGGATGGGGTGGGATGGGGTGGGGGATGGTGGGATGGGTGGGATGGGGTGGGATGGGGTGGGATGGGGTGGGATGGGATGGGATGGGGTGGGATGGGGTGGATGGGGTGGGATGGGGTGGGATGGGATGGGTGGGATGGGGTGGGATGGGGTGGGATGGGTGGGATGGGGTGGGATGGGATGGGTGGGATGGGGTGGATGGGATGGGATGGGATGGGATGGATGGGATGGGATGGGATGGGATGGGATGGGATGGGATGGGATGGGATGGGATGGGATGGGATGGGTGGGATGGGATGGGTGGGATGGGGTGGGATGGGATGGGATGGGTGGGATGGGATGGGTGGGATGGGGTGGGGTGGGATGGGAGGGGATGGGATGGGATGGGATGGGATGGGTGGGATGGGGTGGGGTGGGATGGGAGGGGATGGGATGGGGTGGGATGGGAGGGGATGGGATGGGATGGGATGGGATGGGATGGGATGGGGTGGGATGGGGTGGGATGGGAGGGATGGGATGGGATGGGATGGGATGGGATGGGATGGGATGGGGTGGGATGGGATGGGATGGGAGGGGATGGGATGGGATGGGATGGGATGGGATGGGATGGGATGGGATGGGATGGGATGGGATGGGATGGGATGGGGTGGGATGGGGTGGGTGGGGTTGGGTGGGTGTGGGTGGGATGGGGGTGGGTGGGATGGGTGGGATGGGAGGGGATGGGATGGGGGGATGGGTTGGGTGGGATGGGGTGGGGTGGGGTGGGGGGTGGGATGGGTGGGATGGGATGGGTGGGGATGGGTTGGGGTGGGATGGGTGGGGTGGGATGGGATGGGTGGGGTGGGGTGGGATGGGGTGGGTGGGTGGGTGGGATGGGGTGGGGTGGGATGGGATGGGATGGGGATGGGATGGGATGGGATGGGATGGGATGGGGGTGGGATGGATGGGGATGGGATGGGGGTGGGATGGGGTGGGTGGGTGGGGTGGGTGGGGTGTGGGTGGGATGGGGTGGGGTGGGTGGGTGGGTGGGGGGTGGGGTGGGTGGGTGGGGTGGGTGGTGGGTGGGTGGGTGGGGTGGGGTGGGTGGGGTGGGATGGGTGGGGTGGGATGGGATGGGAGGGGGGTGGGATGGGATGGGATGGGATGGGTGGGATGGGGTGGATGGGGCGGATGGGATGGGGCGGGGCTGCTGTGCTGGCGCTGTGCCAGCATCTGAGTACTGGGACTCCCCGAGCCCCCACCTGGGCACCCGGAGCCCCTGAACTCCCACCTGGGCACTGAGACCCCCACTGCCACCCCCAGCCTGGGCATTGCGACCCCCGCCGGGCACAGGAAACAGGACCCTCCCTCAGACCACAGGGACCTGCCCGTGGTACCCCCCGTGCCCTCCCCTGTGCCCGGTGCAGCCCTCGCGTCCCCGCAGCCTCCCCGTGGCTCCCGGTGCCCCCTCACCCCGCCGTGCCCCCTGCAGCCCCGGTGCCCCCCGTTCCCCTGCAGCCCCCCCCGTACTCTCCACCCCCAGTGCCCTCTGTACCCCCTCGTGCCCTCACCCCCTGTGCCCCTGTACCCTCCTGGTGCCCCGATGCCCCCTGCAGCCCCCCGTACCCTCCAGCCCCGTGCCCCCTGTACCCCCCCGGTGCCCGCCGGTGCCCGCCGTGCCCGCACCAGGTCCAGGCTGGTTCTCTCCAGCACATCCACGAGCTTCTCCAGGCGCGTGCGGGCCGTGAAGATGAAATCATCGTCCACCCACAGCACGTACTTGGTGGTCACCTGCGACACCGCCAGGTTCCTCCCGGCGAACCAGCCCTGCCAGGGGGCAGCGCGGAGCCTCGGGCACGGCCGCAGTGCCCGCGGTGCCACCCTGAGCCTGACAGAGCCCGTGTGCCCTCGGTGCCACCTGAGCCTGACAGAACCCGTGTGTGCCCGTGGTGCCAACCCGAGCCCTGACAGAGCCCGTGTGCCCAACCCTGAGCCCTGACAGAGCCCGTGTGTGCCCGTGGTGCCACCCTGAGCCTGACAGAGCCCGTGTGCCCAACCCTGAGCCCTGACAGAGCCCGTGTGCCCCATGCCCGGGTACCACAGCCCTGACAGAGCCCGTGTGTGCCCGCGGTGCCACCCTGAGCCTGACAGAACCCGTGTGTGCCCAACCCTGAGCCCTGACAGAGCCCGTGTGCCCGCGGTGCCACCCTGAGCCCTGACAGAGCCCACGGTGCCACCCTGAGCCTGACAGAACCCGCGTGCCCAGCCCAGGGACCCCACAGTCCTGACAGAACGCATGTGCCCATGGTGCCACCCTGAGCCCTGATAGATCCCCGGTGCCTGCGGTGCCACCCTGAGCCTGACAGAGCCCGTGTGTGCCCGTGGTGCCACCCTGAGCCTGACAGAACCCGTGTGCCCAACCCTGAGCCCTGACAGAGCCCGTGTGCCCCATGCCCGGGTACCACAGCCCTGACAGAGCCCGTGTGCCCACGGTGCCACCCTGAGCCCTGATAGACCCCGTGTGCCCAACCCTGAGCCTGACAGAGCCCGTGTGCCCAACCCTGAGCCCTGACAGAGCCCGTGTGCCCGCGGTGCCACCCTGAGCCTGACAGAGCCCGTGTGCCCGCGGTGCCACCCTGAGCCTGACAGAGCCCCGCGTGTCCTTCCCTGGGGACCCCACAGCCCTGACAACACCAAGCCCTGTGCCCAACACCAAGATCCCCCCATGTCCCCAACCCCAGGGACCCGTGCCAACCCTGACAGAGCCCGTGTCCCCTTCCCCGGGATCTCCCACGTCCCTTTCCCTGGGGTGCCCCCATGTCCCCATCCCCGGGGTGCCCCCCATGCCCCCCGTGCCCCTCGGGCCCTGCCAACCCCCCACGAGCCCCCCGGGTTCTGTCACTTTGTCACCCCCTCGTGTGTCCCCCCTGCTCTGACAAGGTTCCCATGCCCCCCCCCCTCCATTGTCCCCATGCCCAGCGACCCCCGCCCTGCCAACCCTGCCCTGGCACCCCTCCCTGGGGGTCTCCACGCTGCCAGCCCCCCCTGCCACGCCCAGGGAGCCACAGCCCCATCGGTCCCTGGTGTCCCCCTCTCTGCCATCCCAGAGCTCCATGTCCCCTCCTTTTGGGGACTTCAGCCCCTGCCAGCCCCTCACGTGCCCCGTGTGGCTTTGCCAGCCCCCCATGTCCCTGTCTGGGTGCCCACCGCCATCCAATGTCCCTGGGGTCCCCTCAGCCCTGCCACCCTCCTGTGTCCCCTGTCGGTGTCCCTGCCACCCTCCCCTGTCCTCTGCCGGGCTCCCTGCCCATCCCGTGTCCCCTGTGGGCATCCGTGCCATCCTCCCGTGTCCCACACGGCTCTGCCAGCCCCCGTGTCCCCTGCAGGGCCCCCACAGCCCCGCCACCCTCCCTTGTCCCCTGTGTGGGTCTCTGCCCATTCTGTGTCCCCTGTTGGGGGTCCCTGCCCATCCCTGTCCCCTGTGGGGGTCCCTGCCACCCTCCTCTGTCCCCCACAGCCCTGCCACCCTCCTGTGTGCCCTGTCTGGGGGTCCCTGTCACCCTCCTGTGTCCCCTGTGGGGTCCCTGCACCATCTGCTGTCCCCTGTCTGTGTCCCTGCCCATCCTCTGTCCCTTGAGGGAGTCCCTGCCCATCCATGCCCCCTGTCTGGGTTCCTGCCACCCTCCTCTGTCCCCTGCCGTGTCCGCTGTCTGTGTCCCTGTCCCCTGCGGGTGTCCCCGTCCCCTCCTCTGTCCTCTCCTCTGTCCCCTGTCTGTGTCCCTGTCCCCTGCGGGGGTCCCTACCCATCCGGTGTCCCCTGGGGGTGTCCCTGCCCCTCCCCTGCCCCGCCCTGTCCCCTGGGGTGTCCCCCGTGCCCCGCCCTGTCCCTGTCCCTGTCCCCTGCGGGTGTCCCTGCCACTGTCCCCCGCCCCTCTCCCGTCCCCTGGGTGTCCTGCCCCTCCCGTGTCCCCTCTCCTGTCCCCCTGGGGTGTCCCCTGTCCCCCGCCCCTCTGCCGTCCCCTGGGGTGTCCCCGTGCCCAGCCCTGTCCCTGTCCCCTGTCCCCTGGGGTGTCCCTGCCATTGTCCCCTGTCCCCTGGGGTGTCCCCCGTGCCCCGCCCTGTCCCTGTCCGTGTCCCCGCGGGGGTGGCACCTTGCCGAAGGGCATGAGGTAGTGCTCCAGGTGCGGCCCTGCCAGGGGCTCGGGTCTCTGGCTGTCGTCGGCCACCACGATGGTGACCGAGGGGTAGAAGCGGCGGATGCTGGCGATGAGGCCCCGCAGTTTGTCATAGCGCAGGAACGTCTTGGTGGCCACGGTCACCAGCGCCGAGATGTTGTACCCTGGGCGGGGGGGGAGCTGAACTGGGGGACTGGGAGTGCTGGGAGCTGAACTGGGAGCACTGGGAGTGCTGGGAGCTGAACTGGGAGCACTGGGAGCCTGAACTGGGAGCACTGGGAGTGCTGGGAGCTGAACTGGGAGCACTGGAGCCTGAACTGGGAGGGCTGGGAGCTGAACTGGGAGCACTGGGAGCTGAACTGGGAGCACTGGGGAACCTGAACTGGGAGTGCTGGGAACCTGAACTGGGAGTGCTGGAGTGCTGGGAGCTGAACTGGGAGCACTGGGAGCTGAACTGGGAGCACTGGGAGGAGTGGGGAGCACTGGGAGCCTGAACTGGGGGGCTGGGAGTGCTGGGAGCCTGAACTGGGAGCGCTGGGAGCCTGAACTGGGAGGAGTGGGGAGTGCTGGGAGCCTGAACTGGGAGGGCTGGGAGTGCTGGGAGCCCAAACTGGAGTGCTGGGAGTGCTGGAGCCTGAACTGGGAGTGCTGGGAGCCTGAACTCGGAGTGCTGGGAGTGCTGGGAGTGCTGGGAGCTTGAACTGGGAGTGCTGGGAGTTAAACCAGGGGACTGGGATCTGAACGGGGGTGCTGGAAGCCCGAACTGGAGCCTGAACTGGGAGCACTGAGCACCCACATTGGCAGGATTGGGCTCCGACACTGGGACTGGGAACACTGGTAGGGCTGGGGCACTGACACTGGCAGAACAGCTGTCTGCAGCACTGGGGGCACTGGGGGCATTGGGGCACTGGGGGCACTGGAGCACTGGGGTCCTGGCACTGGGGGCACTGGGGGCACTGGGAACACTGGGACCCTGCCTCTGGGAACACTGGGAGCACTGAGGGCACTGGGGGCATTTGGGGGCACTGGAGTCTGGCACTGGGGGCATTGGGGGCACTGGGATTCTGGCACTGGGGGCATTGGGGGGCACTGGGATTCTGGCACTGGGGGCATTGGGGGCACTGGGATTCTGGCACTGGGGGCATTGGGGGCACTGGGATTCTGGCACTGGGGCATTTGGGGGCACTGGAGGCATTGGGGCACTGGGGGCATTGGGGCACTGGGGCATTGGGGGGCACTGGGGGCATTGGGGCACTGGGGACACTGGGAGCACTGGGAGTCTGGCACTGGATGAACTGGAGCACAGGGAACACTGGGATCCTGGCATGGGGGCACTGGGACTGGGGAGCACTGGGGAGCACTGGGAACACTGGGATCCTGGCACTGGGGGAACTGGGAACACTGGGGAACTGAGAATCTGGCACTGGGAGCACTGGGAGCACTGGGGGCACTGGGGCGGGCCGGGCCGGTATCGGTGTTCACCCCGGTGCTCACCCCCGTCCCCGCTGTCGCTGTCGCCGTCGCTGTCGCCGGCGCTGCCCGGGCCGTACAGGCGGGGCGTGGGCGGGTGCCGGATGCGGATGGCGAAGGCGGCGGAGTGACCGTCGGTGGAGAACTGCACTGCAGGGGGAGCGGCGGCTGGGCACGGGGCACCGGGGGCACGGGGGGCACGGGGGCACCGGGGGCACGGGGGGTGTGAGGGGCACGGGGGGGGCGGGGGGCATCGGGGCACCGGCGGCACCGAGGAGCACGAGGGGGGCATGGAGGACACGGGGGGCACAGGGGGGCATCGGGGGGCACGGGGTGCGAGGAGGGCGTGGGGGGCACGGGGGGACACGGGGAATGACGGGGGCATCGGGGGCACCGCGAATTCCAGGGATCCCCCGAGTGTCCCTGAGGGCATTGAGGGTACCCCAAGTGTCCCTGTGCCATTGGGGGTACCCGAGTGTCCCAGGGATCCCCCGAGTGTCCCTGAGGGCATTGAGGGTACCCCAAGTGTCCCTGTGGGTATCAGGACCCGGGGGTGTCATTGGGGGTTACACGAGTGTCCCTGTGGGCATTGAGGATCCCGGGGTGTCCTTGTGGGCATTGGGATACCCCGAGTGTCCCTGTGGGTATCAGGGATCCCACGAGTGTCCCTGTGGGCATTGAGGATCCCGGGGTGTCCTTGTGGGCATTGGGGATACCCCGAGTGTCCCTGTGGGTATCAGGGATCCCATGAGTGTCCCTGTGGGCATTGAGGATCCCGGGGTGTCCTTGTGGGCATAGAGGGTCCCACGAATGTCTCTGTGGGCTTCGGGGATACTCCGAGTGTCCTTGCGGGCATCGGGGAGCCGGGGGTGACCAGGGCAACCAGGGGGGCTCGGGGGGTCCGGGGGTCGTTGGGGGGTGCCAAGAGCGCCGGGGTCCGGGGGGTTCCCAAGGTTCTGGGGGTGCCGGTGCCCCCGGGCCGAGCCCCCCGTACGCACCGATGTCGGCGGTGTCGGGGTGGAACTGGGTGTTGGTGTAGGTCACGAACTGCAGCTGCCGGTTCAGGTGGTCCAGGTGGGCGGCGGCCAAGGACAGGTGCGGCTGCCCCTCCCCCCGCAGCGCCACGCCCTCCACCTCGGCCGCCACCGCCAGCGTCCCCAGCGAGGCCGTCAGGTTCACCTGGGGGCGGCACGTCACGGGGGGTCCCGGCAGGGACCCCCAAAAACGGGGAGGGGGCGCACGGTGGGGGGGGGGGTGCGCGACAAACCCGGCCCGGCCCCTCCACGGCCCCGCCCACCCGCAGGGCCACGCCCACAGAGCGGACAGGCCACGCCCACATAACGGGCAGGCCACGCCCACAGAGCGGACAGGCCGCACCCACAGACAGGACAGGCCACGCCCACAGAACGGACAGGCCGCACCCACAGACAGGACAGGCCACGCCCACAGAACGGACAGGCCACGCCTACAGAACGGACAGGCCACGCCCACAGAGCGGACAGGCCACGCCCACAGAACGGACAGGCCACGCCCACAGAGCGGACAGGCCACGCCCACAGAACTGTCAGGCCACCCCCACAGACCGGACAGGCCACGCCCACAGAACGGACAGGCCACGCCCATGCCGGCTAGCACCGCCCATTTCAAACACGCCCCGCCCCATTCCAGTCAAGCCCCGCCCATTTCCAGTTAAGCCTCTCCCATTCCAGTCAAGCCCCGCCCCCTCCCAGCCCTCCCCGTGCCCCCCCCGCCCTCACCTGGTACCTGTTCCTGGCCGGCGCCTGCAGGCTGAGCCCTGGGGGTGGGGGTGGGACACGGGGATGAGGCCGGGAGACCCCGCAGGGACCCCCTGACCCCCTGAACCCCCCCTCAGAGCCACCCGGGGGTCCCCCCTGCCCAGGGACACCCCCTAATCCCCGTGCCCCTCCATCCCATCCCATCCCCGTGCCCCCCCCCCGACCCTGTGCTGTCCTACTGGGGGGCACTGGGGGGCACTGGGAGGAGCTCCCACCCCTCCGTTTCCCCATCCTGTGCCCTCCCCGTGCCCCCCTCCCTGACCCGGTGCCCCCCAGCCCCGTGCCCATCCCCGTGCCCCCCTCGTTGATCCTCACCGGGCACCAGCACCGTCTGCAGCGGCCGCACCTCCACCCCCTGCGCCGGGTACTCCAGCGGGGAGTTGGCCGGGACGATCAGCAGCCGGTCCGCGGGGGTCTGCACCCTGCCGGGGGGGCACCGGGGCTTCAAACGGGGGTCCCGGGGGTCCCACACCCGGCCAGGGGATCCCGGGGGGTCCCACACCCGGCCAGGGGGTCTCACATCCAGCCAGGGGGCCCCAGCCTCGCCCCGTGCTGGCCGAGGGGTCCCGCGGTGCCCCGGGGGTCGCTCCTGGGTTGAGTCCCGGGGGTCCCTCCCGCTCTCAGCCCCGGGGGTCGCTCCCGTTCTGAGTCCCGGGGGTCGCTCCCGGGTTGAGTCTCGGGGGTCGATCCCGGGCTGAATCCCGGGGGTCGTTCCTGCTCTGAGCCCCCGGGGGTCCTTCCCGCTCTCAGCCCCGGGGGTCCCTGCCGCTCTGTGATCCCGGAGGTCTCTCCCCTCTGATCCCGAGGGTCGCTCCGGTTCTGATCCCCGGGGGTCGCTCCGGTTCTGATTCCGGGGGTCCCTCCCGCTCTCTGATCCCGGGGGTCTCTCCCCTCTGATCCCGGGGGTCCCTCCCGCTCTCTGATCCCGGGGGTCTCTCCCCTCTGATCCCGGGGGTCTCTCCTCTCTGATCCCGGGGGTCTCTCCCCTCTGATCCCGGGGGTCTCTCCTCTCTGATCCCGGGGGTCTCTCCCCTCTGATCCCGGGGGTCTCTCCTCTCTGATCCCGGGGGTCGCTGCCGCTCTCTGATCCCGGGGGTCTCTCCCCTCTGATCCCGGGGGTCTCTCCTCTCTGATCCCGGGGGTCTCTCCCCTCTGATCCCGGGGGTCTCTCCTCTCTGATCCCGGGGGTCTCTCCCCTCTGATCCCGGGGGTCTCTCCCCTCTGATCCCGGGGGTCGCTGCCGCTCTCTGACGCCCGGGGGTCGCTCCGGTGGCGCTCACCGGTTCCGGTAGTTGCGGTACTCGCGCTCCCGCTCCCGCAGCTGCCGCGGCCGCTCCCCGGGGCTGAAGGCGCTGGCGAAGTCGAGCCCCGCCGGGCCGGGCCCGAAGAGGCGCCGGTGCAGCGGCAGCGCCAGCCCCGCCTCGGCCTCCGCCTCGCACGAGCAGCCGTTCCTGGGCAGCAGCCTGTGGCGACAGGGCCGCTGGCACCGACGGCAGCGGCGACAGAGCCGCCACGCGGGGAGCGGCACCGCCCTGGCACCGCCTGTCCCCATGGGGCACCGCCCTGGCACCGCCCTGGCACCTCCTGTCCCCGCTGGCACCGACCTGGCACCGCCCTGGCACCTCCTGTCCCCATGGGGCACCGCCCTGGCACCGCCCTGGCACCTCTTATCCCTCCCTGTCCCCGCTGGCACCGCCCTGGCACGGCCCTGGCACCTCCTGTCCCCGCTGGCACCGCCCTGGCACCGCCCTGGCACCTCCTGTCTCCATGGGGCACCGCCCTGGCACCTCCTATCCCTCCCTGTCCCCGCTGGCACCGCCCTGGTGCCACCCTGGCACCTCCTGTCCCCATCGGGCACCGCCCTGGCACCGCCCCGACACCTCCTATCCCTCCCTGTTC
This sequence comes from Melospiza melodia melodia, assembly GCF_035770615.1. Lineage (NCBI taxonomy): Eukaryota > Metazoa > Chordata > Aves > Passeriformes > Passerellidae > Melospiza > Melospiza melodia. The sequence continues at coordinate 2,615,042 of NC_086224.1, forward strand.
CCGCTGGCGCTGCCCTGGCACCTCCTGCCCCTGCCTGTCCCCACGTGTCACTGCCCTGGCACCGCCCTGGCACCTCCTGTCCCTGCCTGTCACTGTGTGTCACTGCCCTGGCACCTCCTGTTCCTCCTTGTCCCCACGTGTCACCACCCCAACACCTCCTGTCACTGCCTATCCCCGCTGGCACTGCCCTGGCACCGCCTTGACATTGCCCTGGCACCTCCTGTCCCCACGTGTCATCGCCCTGGCACCTCCCGTCCCTGCGTGGCACCGCCCTGGCACCGCCCTGGCACCTCCTGTCCTCATTTGTCACCCCATCCTTGGGTACCCCCAACCTTGGGTACCCCCCATCCTTGGGTACCCCCAACCTTGGGTACCCCCATCCTTGGGTACCCCCATCCTTGGGTACCCCCCATCCTTGGGTGCCGCTCCCCAACCATGCCCCAGCCCAGGGCTTCCCAGGCCCCAAACCATGGGTGCCCCCCACCCTTGGGTGCCCCCACCCTTGAGTACCTCCAGCCTGCAGGTGCCATCCTCTCGGTGCCCCCACCCTTGGGTACCCCCACCCTTGGGTACCCCCTCGCTGCCATGCCCCAGCCCCGGGGTTCCCAGGCCCCATGCCCCCGATGCCCCCACCCTTGGGTGCCCCCACCCCGCAGGTGCCACCCTCTCGGTGCCCCCAACCCTTGGGTACCCCCCCTCAGTGCCCCCAACCCTTGGGTACCTCCCCGGTGCCCTCCACCCTCTCGGTGCCCCCCATCTTTGGGTAGCCTTGCGTGCCCCCCCGGTGCCCCCATCCTTGGATACCCCCACCCTGCACGTGCCACCCTCCCGGTGCCCCCCCACTCTTGGGTACCCCCACCATTGGGTGCCCACCGGTACCCCCACCCCTGGGTGCCCCCCACCCTTGGGTACCCCCCACCCTTGTGTACCCCCCATTGCTCCCCCTACCCCTGGGTGCCCCCCACCCTTGTGTACCCCCCACCCCTGGGTACCCCCCATTTTCCCCGCCAGCCCCGGGTGCCCGTCCTTACTCCATGACCTCCTCCTTGACCCGGAAGGGCACGTGGGGGTAGGCGCGGCCGGGGGGCCCCGGGGGGGGCGGCAGCCGCTCGGGGGGGGGGGCGGCGCAGGTCCACGCTGGGGGGGCCCTTGGGGGCCCAGAGGTGCAGGAGCAGCGCGGCCAGCGAGGCCGAGGCCAGCAGCAGCAGGCACAGAGCCCGCTGCGCCCCCCGCATCCTGCCTGGGGACAGGGGACAGGGACACCGGTGTCACATGGGGAACCACAGTGTCACCAGGGGCACCGCTGCGCCCCCCGCATCCTGCCTGGGGACAGGGACAGGGACACCCGGGTCTCCAGGGACACCAGTGGCACCAGGGGCACCACAGTGTCACCGCTGCGCCCCCCCGCATCCTGCCTGGGGGGGACAGGGGACACCCGGGTCACCAGGGCACTGCAGTGTCACCAGGTTCACCGCTACGCCCCCCGCATCCTGCCTGGGGACAGGGACAGGGGACACCCGGGTCACCAGGGACACCAGGGGCACCAGGGGCACCACAGTGTCACCGCTGTGCCCCCCGCATCCTGCCTGGGGGGGACAGGGACACCGGTGTCACATGGGGAACCACAGTGTCACCAGGGGCACCGCTGCGCCCCCCGCATCCTGCCTGCGGGGGACAGGGACACCCGGGTCTCCAGGGACACCAGGGGCACCAGGGGCACCACAGTGTCACCGCTGCGCCCCCCGCATCCTGCCTGGGGACAGACAGGGACACCCGGGTCACCAGGGGCACCCAGTAACACCCAGGGGCACCGCTGCGCCCCCCGCATCCTGCCTGGGGGGGACAGGGACACCCGGGTCACCAGGGCACTGCAGTGTCACCAGGTTCACCGCTGCGCCCCCCGCATCCTGCCTGGGGACAGCGACAGGGACACCGGGGTCACCAGGGCACTGCAGGGACCCCCAGTAACACCCAGTGTCACCGCGTTGTCCCCCCGCATCCTGCCTGGGGACAGGGACGGGACACCCGGGTCACCAGGGGCGCCAGGGGCACCACAGTGTCACCAGTGTCACCGCTGCGCCCCCCGCATCCTGCCTGGGGACGGGGACAGGGACACCGGTGTCACCAGGGCACTGCCGTGTCACCAGTGTCACCGCTGCGCCCCCTGCATCCTGCCTGGGGACAGGGACACACCGGTGTCACCAGGGGCACCCAGTAACACCCAGTGTCACCACTGTCACCACTGCGCCCCCCGCATCCTGCCTGGGGGGGACAGGGACACCGGTGTCACCAGGGGCACTGCAGGGACACCCAGTAACACCCAGTGTCACCAGGGTCACCGCTGCGCCCCCCGCATCCTGCCTGGGGACAGGGGGACGGGGACACCGCTGTCACCGGTGTCACCACAGGGACCCCCAGTGCTCTCCAGTGTCACCGCAGGGACCCCCCCAGGGGCAACCCAGCCCTTCCCAGTAACACCCAGTGACCCTCGGTGTCACCAATGTCGCCACTGCGCCCCCCGCATCCTGCCTGGGGAGGGACAGGGACAGCGGCACTGCAGGGACCCAGCCCCTCCAGTGACCCCCAGTGCCACCAGTGCCACCAGTGCCCCCCGGGGCAACTCAACCCCCCCTCAGTGCCCCCCAACACCACCCAGCCCCTCCCAGTGCCACCAGTGTCCCCAGTGCCTCCCCCGTGCCCACGGGGCGAGCCAGCCCTCCCAGTGACAGCCAGGTCCTCCCAGTGCCACCAGTGCCCCCCGGTGCCCCCAGTGTCACCAATGCCCCCAGGGCAGGCCAGCTCCTCTCGGTGTCCCCAGTGTCACCAGGGCAACCCAGCCCCTCCCAGTGACGCCCAGTGACGCCCGGAGCCTCCCAGTGACAGCAGCGTCACCAGTGCCCCAGTACAGCCCAGTACAGCCCAGTGCCCCCCAGTGCCCCCCAGTGCAGCCCAGCCCCTCCCAGTCCCTCCCAGTGCCCCCCAGTACAGCCCAGTCCCCCCCAGTGCCCCCAGTACAGCCCAGTGCCCCCAGTACAGCCCAGCCCCTCCCAGTACAACCCAGTACAGCCCAGTCCCCCCCAGTGCCCCCCAGTCCCTCCTAGTACCCCAGTACAGCCCAGTCCCCCCCAGTGCCCCCCAGTGCCCCCCAGCCCCTCCCAGTACCCCAGTACAGCCCAGTCCCCCCCCAGTGCCCCCAGTACAGCCCAGCCCCTCCCAGTCCCCCCCAGTACAACCCAGCCCCTCCCAGTACAAACCAGTGCCCACAGCACCTCCCAGTGATTCCCAGTACAACCAGTGCCCACAGCACCTCCCAGTGATTCCCAGTACAAACCAGTGCCCACAGCACCTCCCAGTGATTCCCAGTACAAACCAGTGCCCGCAGCACCTCCAGTGATTCCCAGTACAAACCAGTGCCCACAGCGCCTCCCAGTGATTCCCAGTACAAACCAGTGCCGGGCACCATCCCTCAGTCCCTGCTCTGCCTCCAGCGTTCCCCAGCACTCCCAGTGCTCCCAGTTCATCCCAGTGCCCCCTCAGTGCCCCCTTTCTGCTGTGCTCAGACCCCTCCATCCCTTCCCAGTTCTCCCAGTGCAAACCAGTGCCCCCAATTCTCCCAGTTCTCCCAGTGCTCCCAGTTCTCCCAGTTCTCCCAGTGCTCCCAGTTCTCCCAGTTCTCCCAGTGTTCCCAATCTCCCAGTTCCCCCAGTGCCCCCAATTCTCCCAATTCTCCCAGTTGTCCCAGTGCCCCCAGTTCCCCCAGTGGCCCCAATTCTCCCAGTTCCCCAGTTCTCCCAGTGCCCCCAATTCTCCCAGTTCCCCCAGTTTCCCCAGTGCCCCCAATTCTCCCAGTTCTCCCAGTCCCCCAGTTGGCCCCAGTGGCCCCAATTCTCCCAGTCCCCCCAGTTCCCCCAATTCTCCCAGATCTCCCAATTCTCCCAGTTCCCCCCAGTGCCCCAATTCTCCCAATTCTCCCAGTGCCCCCAGTTCTTCCCAGTTCTCCCAGTGCCCCCAGTTCTCCCAGTTCTCCCAGTCCCCCAGTGCCCCCCGTGCCCCCGTGCCCTCACCTGGGGGTGGGCGCAGCTCCGGGGGGCTCAGCCCTCCCTCATGGCTCTGCCCCCGCAGCTCCGGCCTGGGGACACGGGCACGGTGTCGGGCCGGGGGGGGCTCAGCCCGGGATCGCCCCCGGCCCCCCCCGGGCGTGGCCGCACCGGGGCCGCCCCCGCCCCCCCCGGGGCTCCCCCAAAGGCAGGGCCGGAGCAGCCGTGACGTGAGAGGGGCTGGGGGGGGCTGGGGGGGGCAGGGAGGGGCCTGGGGGTACCGGGGGGGGATCGGGGGATGCGGGGCTCGGGGGGGGCTGGGGCCGTTCGGGGGATGCGGGGGATGCCGGGGGGGATGCGGGTTTGGGGGTGTCCGGGGGGAGAAGCGGTGATGTCGCAGCCGCGACAGGGCCACGGCAGGTGCCATCCATCCACCCCCATCGCGACACGTCGCGACAGGAGCGGCCCCGGCCCTACCTGGCTCCGCTGGCGGATCCCGGCGCTCCGCGGCCGCAAGCGGCACCGGCACCGGAGCGGGCGGCGAGGGCGCCCCCGGCGGCCCCGGTGTGGAACGGCACCGCCGCAGCCCCGGGAGGGGCGGGGCGAGGCTGGGGTGGGGGGGGGAGAGGCGGCGGACGGGGGGGGAGGGGCGGGGGGGGGTCTGGCCGGGATCAGCCCCCCCGGTGCGGCGGCCTCAGGCCGAGCTTTGTGCCCACGCGCGGGGCGCACAACGGCGCCATTGACCGGGGGCGCGGGGGGGCCCGGCCCGGGCTCGGCCGGCACCGGGAGGGGGCGGGACTCGGAGATGGGGGGTGGGGAGACTCGGGGGGCTGCCGGGGGGGGGGAAGGAGCGCGGAGGGGTCTGGGGGGCTCAGGGGTCCTAAAGGGCTCAGGGGTCCTGGGGGGATGAGGCGTCTTGGGAGGCTCAGGGGTCCAGGGGAGTTCAGGGGTCCAGGGGGGTTCAGGGATCCTGAGGGTCTCAGGGGTCCCGGGGGCTCAGGGGTCCCGGGGGTCTCAGGGGTCCTGGGGGACTGAAGGGTCCCGGGGGGCTGAGGATTCCTAAAGGGCTCAGGGGTCCTGGGGGCTCAGGGGTCCTGATGGGGCTGAGGGGTCGTGGGGGGCCTAGGGGTCCTAAAAGCTCAGGGGTCCCGGGGAGCTCAGGGGTCCTGGGGGTCTCAGGGGTCCCGGGGGTCTCAGAGGTCCCGGGGGGCTCGGAGCGGTTTGGGCGCGGTCAGGAGCAGACCGGGCAGCGGAGGGGCTCCAGGGCCGGGAGATGGCGCCGGGGCCGGCCCCGCTCGCTCGGGGTCCCCGCCCGCCCCTCCCGGCTCCGGTAATCACGTGATGCCCCCGGGATGCTCGGTGCTCTCAGCCAATCAGCGCGCGGGGATCGTCTGCATCCCGCTCGGCCAATGGGAATCCGCCAGACCTTACGTCATCGCGGCCGGCCGCGCCCCGCCTCGCCATTGGCCGCCGCCCGCGCGGGCCCCGGCCAATCGCCGCTGGCCGCGGCCTCGCAACCACCTCGCCCCCGCGGCCTCACAACGGGTGGCGTCATCCCCGCGCGTTGACCAATCAGAGCCGCTCTTGCCTTTGACAGGCAGGGACTGGGACCAATCGCGGCCCGGAGCAGCGGGGCCGGGGCGGGCGCGAGGAGGTGCGGGCGGAAGCGGAAGCGGCGGCGGCGGGGGAAGATGGCGGCGCGGCGGGGCCCGGGGCCGGTGGCGGCGCTGGCGCTGCTGGCGCTGCTCGGCCCGGGGTGGCCCCTCCGCGGGGCCCGGGCCGCGCTCAACCTGCAGGAGCTCAGCGAGCTCAAGTACGGCCTCGAGATCCTGGCCGAGCCCGTGCTGGCCGGGCAGGTGCGCCGCGGTACCGGGGCCAACGGCTGGGGGAGGGGGAGGCGGGCGGCGTCCGGGGGGGTTCTACCGGGAGCGGCGGACCGGCCGTGGGGGTGCCGAGGAGCGGGGCACCGGCTGCGGGTCAGGAGGGCCGCCCGCGGGGGGGGACCGGGAGCACCTGTCCGGGGACGGAGCGGGGCGGGTCTCCGGGCTGGGGTGAACCGGGATCGGGACACCGGCCAGGGGGTGAATCGGGGCCGGGGCACCGGTCTGAGGCTGTACCGGGACCGGGGGAACTGCTCAGGGGCTGAGCCGAGCCCGGGATACCGGCTAGGGCTGAACCGGGAGCCCCAGTCCGGGACTGAACCGGGGCCGGGGCACCGGCCAGGGGCTGCACTGGGCCCGTGCCCCCGGCTGAGCTCCTCACCGGGGCTCGTTCCGGGGCCGGCGGCAGCTGCCGGGCAGTGGAACACGGCCGGGGGTCTCTGCAGGGGCGGGAACGGGGCCGGGGGCACCGGGCCGAGGTCGGAGATGTCCCGGGCTGGGCTCGGGGTCCCGGCCAGGGACGGGGCATAGCGGCTCCCGGGGCTCGGGGGGTCCCGGGCAGGGCTCGGCATCCCGGGCTGGGCTCCCGGGCCGGGGCTCAGCGGCTCCGGGCACGGTCGGGGTCCCGGGCAAAGTCTGAGCCCAGCCGGGACAGCGGCTCCGGGAGCTCGGGGAGGTCCCGGGCAGGGCTTGAGGTCCCGGGCCGGGGCTCAGCGGCTCCGGGGACTCGGGAGGGGCTCAGGGGTCCCGAGATGGGCTCGGGAGTCCCGGGCAGGGTTCCTGGGCCGGGGCTCAGCGGCTCCCGGGGTTCAGGGTCCCGGGAAGGGGCTCAGCCCAGCCGGGGCTCATCGATCCCGGTGTCCCGGGGGGGGTTCCCGCTCGGTCCCGGTGTCCCGGGGGGGTTCCCGGTCGGTCCCGGTGTCCCGGGGGGCGTTCCCGGTCTGTCCCGGTGTCCCGGGGGCGTTCCCGGTCTGTCCCGGTGTCCCGGGGGGTGTTCCCGGTCTGTCCCCGGGGGTTCCCGGTCTGTCCCGGTATCCCGGGGGGTGTTCCCGGTCTGTCCCCGGGGGTTCCCGGTCTGTCCCGGTATCCCGGGGGGTGTTCCCGGTCGGTCCCGGGGGTTCCCGCTCGGTCCCGGTGTCCCGGTCTGTCCGTACCTGCTCTGTGCGGGGCCGCTCCGTGCCTGGCGGGGGGGGTTGATTCCGTTTCCCCCCCGGTGCCGCCCGCGCGTGTTCCGGATGTGCGGGGGGAGGGGGGGGGGCAGGGACGGACCGGGGGTTTCACTCTCGGTTCCCCAATGCGGGGGGGTCACACCCGCTGCCCCCGTTTGTCCCGGTTTGTCCCGGTTTGTCCCGGGACGGCCCCGGGGCTCCTCCGGCTGATTTGGGGGGGTCCAGAGCCCCGTCCTGTCCCCCCCAACCCCCCCCGTGTGACCGGGACAGGGCGGGGCCGGGCCGGATGCGGCCGTTTGGGCGGGAACGGGGGGGGCGGGGGGGATTTGGGGTCACCGGGGGGATTTGGGGTCACCGGGGGTGTCTGTGGGGTCATGGGGGGCTTTGGGGTCACTGGGGGGGCTCTGGGGTCACTGGGGGGGCTCTGGGGTCACTGGGGGGGCGTTCCCGGTGTCCGGGGGGGTTCACGTTTAGGGGGGGCTCTTTAGGGGTGCCAAGGGCTCTTTAGGGGTGCCAGAGGGAGCTCAGGGGGGCTCTTTAAGGTGCCAGGGGCTGTTTTGGGGTGCCAGGGGGGTCTCTGGGGTGCCAGGGGCTGTTTAGGGGTGCCAGAGGGAGCTCAGGGGGGCTCTGGGGTGCCATGGGGGGGCTCTTTAAGGTGCCAGGGGCTGTTTTGGGGTGCCGGGGGGGCTCTGTGGAGGCTCTTTAGGGGTGCCAGGGTGTGTTCAAGGGTGCCGTGCCCTGACCCGGTGCCCCCCGTGCCCGCAGCGGCAGGACGTGGTGACGGTGGCATCGCGGTTCAAGCAGCTCTACGAGTGCCACCTGCCCCCCGCGGCCGTGGCACCGCCCCTGGCACCCCCCCGGGACCCCCGCGGGTACAACGGCTCCGGCGTGGCAGAGCTGCTGCGGCCCATGGGCACCGCGCCCTGCCTGCTCAAGGTGGGCATCGGGGGGGCATGGGCACCATGGGCACCGCGCCCTGCCTGCTCAAGGTGGGCATCGGGGGGGGCATGGGCACCATGGGCACCGCGGCCTGCCTGCTCAAGGTGGGCATCAGGGGGGGCATGGAGGGTATGGGGAGCATGGGCACCGCGCTGTGCCTGGTCAAGGTGGGTATCAGGGGGGGCATGGGGGGCACAGGGGGCATGGGGAGTGCTGGGGACCATGGGCACCGTGCCCTGCCTGGTCAAGGTGGGCATCACAGGAGGCATGGGGAGCATGGGCACCGCGCCCTGCCTGCTCAAGGTGGGCATCAATGGGGGGGCATGGGGAGTGATGGGGGGCATGGGCACTGCGCCCTGCCTGGTCAAGGTTGGCATCAATGGGGGCATGGGAAGTGATGGGGCACCATGGGCACCGCCCTGCCTGGTCAAGGTGGGCATCAGGGGGGCATGGGCACCATGGGCACTGTGCTGTGCCTGGTCAAGGTGGGCATCACTGGGGGCATAGGGGAGGGCACCGCGCCCTGCCTGCTCAAGGTGGGCATCACAGGGGGCATGGGGAGTGATGGAGGACCATGGGCACCGCGCTGTGCCTGGTCAAGGTGGGCATCACAGGGGGCATGGGGGAGGGCACAGTGCCCTGCCTGCTCAAGGTGGGCATCAGGGGGGGCATGGGCACCATGGGCACCGTGCCCTGCCTGGTCAAGATGGGCATCAGGGGGGCATGGGCACCATGGGCACTGTGCTGTGCCTGGTCAAGGTGGGCATCACTAGGGGCATGGGGGAGGGCACCGTGCCCTGCCTGCTCAAGGTGGGCATGGGAGGGACACGGGAGGTGCCAGGGGGGCACAGGGAGGGCACAGGGGGCACTGCACCCTGCCTGCTCAAGGTGGGGCACGGGGGGTGCCAGGGGGGCACCCGTGCCCATCCTCACCTGCTGCCCTCCCCCAGACCAAGGACTGGTGGACGTACGAGTTCTGCTACGGGCGCCACATCCAGCAGTACCACCTGGAAGGTGACGCCGGGCACGGGGCGGGCACGGGGCGGGCACGGGGCGGCCCTGAGGACCCCTCCCCCCTCAACGTGTGCCCGCCGTGTGCCCACCCTGTGCCCAGAGTCCGAGATCAAGGGCGACGTGTTGGTGCTGGGCTATTACCAGTCTGCCTTCGACTGGGACGACGAGGATGCCAAGGTGGGTGTGCCCCCCGCCCCGGGCACAGCAGGGCCGCTCCGTGCCCACCCCATGCCCACGCTGTGCCCACGCTGTGCCCACCTGTGCCCTGCAGGCCTCCAAGCAGCACCAGCTGAGGCGCTACCACAGCCAGAGCTACGTCAACGGCTCCCGCTGCGACCTGACCGGGCGTGCCCGCGAGGCCGAGGTCCGGGTAAGGCTGGCATGGCGGGCACGAGGGGCACGGGGGGCACTGAGGAGCGCCCTGGGCGCTGGGGGGGCGCAGCACCCTGCCTGAGCAAGGTGGGCAGCATGGGGGGCACTGAGGGGCACGGGGGGCACGGAGGGGCACAGGGGGCACTGAGGGGGCACAGGGGGGCACCCTGGGCACGGCAGGCCCTCACCGGGGCCGTGCCCGCAGTTCCTGTGCGAGGAGGGCACTGAGAGGGGCACAGGGGGCACTGAGAGGGCCACGGGGGGCACTGAGAGGGGCACAGGGGGTCACCCTGGGCACGGCAGGCCCTCACCCGGCCGTGCCCGCAGTTCCTGTGCGAGGAGGGCACGGGCGATTACATTGCCCGCGTGGACGAGCCGCAGTCGTGCCAGTACGTGCTGACCGTGCACACCACGCGCATCTGCCACCACCCCTTCCTGCGCCCGGCCCCGGGGCTGGCACCGCTGCCCATCCGCTGCCAGCCCGCCCTCTCGCCCGCCCAGTACGTGCAGTACGTGCGTGCCCAAGTCTGTGAGTACCGGGGGGCATGGGGAGTGGGTACGGGGCTGGGGCTGCCCACCCTGAGGCTGGCACTGAGCCCGGCTGCGGGGCTGGCACTGCCCCCCCAGTTTGGGGCTGGCACCTTCATCCTAGAGCTGGCACTGCCCCCCCAGCCTGGGGCTGGCACTGTCACCTCATCCTAGAGCTGGCACTGTCACTCCAGCCTGGAGATGGCACCTTCATCCTAGAGCTGGCACTGCCCCCCCAGCCTGGGGCTGGCACTGTCCCCTCCATGCCAGGGCTGGCACTGCCCTGTTCAGCCTGGACTGGCACTGTCCCCTCCATCCTGGAGCTGTCACTGTCACCTTCCTGTTCCTGTGCCCTCTGTCCTGGACTGGCACCGTTCCCTCTGTGCCAGGGCTGCCCTGGTCCCCTGCAGTGTGGAGCTGTCCCTGTCCCAGTGTCCCCAGTGTCCCCAGCTGTCCCCAGTGTCCCCAGCTGTCCCTGTGTCCCCAGCTGTCCCTGTCCCCAGCTGTGCTGTCCCCAGCTGTCCCAGTGTCCCCAGCTGTCCCCAGTGTCCCCAGCTGTCCCCGTGTCCCCAGCTGTCCCCAGTGTCCCCAGCTGTCCCTGTGTCCCCAGCTGTCCCCGTGTCCCCAGCTGTCCCCGTGTCCCCAGCTGTCCCAGTGTCCCCAGCTGTCCCTGTGTCCCCAGCTGTCCCCGTGTCCCCAGCTGTCCCCGTGTCCCCAGCTGTCCCTGTGTCCCCAGCTGTCCCCGTGTCCCCAGCTGTCCCTGTGTCCCCAGCTGTCCCCGTGTCCCCAGCTGTCCCCAGTGTCCCCAGCTGTCCCAGTGTCCCCAGCTGTCCCAGTGTCCCCAGTGTCCCCAGCTGTCCCAGTGTCCCCAGCTGTCCCAGTGTCCCCAGCTGTCCCCAGTGTCCCCAGCTGTCCCTGTGTCCCCAGCTGTCCCCGTGTCCCCAGCTGTCCCAGTGTCCCCAGCTGTCCCCGTGTCCCCAGCTGTCCCCGTGTCCCCAGCTGTCCCTGTGTCCCCAGCTGTCCCTGTGTCCCAGTGTCCCCAGCTGTCCCTGTGTCCCCAGCTGTCCCCGTGTCCCCAGCTGTCCCCGTGTCCCCAGCTGTCCCTGTGTCCCCAGCTGTCCCCGTGTCCCCAGCTGTCCCCGTGTCCCCAGCTGTCCCTGTGTCCCCAGCTGACACCAAGCGCAGGGTGGAGGAGATCTCGGAGGAGCTGCGCTCGCTGGACTCGCGGCTCTGGAGTGACAGGGACAGCGAGGTGCCACCCCCGGGGGCACCCAGGGACACCCAGGAGGGTACGGCCCTGTCCCCTCCCCGCCGTGACGGCGCTGCCACTGTCCCTTCCGCCCCTGTGCCAGCTGTGCCAGCCCTGTCCCCTCTGTGCCAGGGACCCAGGCAGCCAGCCCTGTCCCCTCTGTGCCAGGGACCCAGGCAGAGCCGGCGCAGGATGTGCCAACCGGGGAGCAGGAGGTGCCAACCACAGCCGGTGCCCAGCGGGACAGCGCCAGGGTGAGTGCCAGTGGCCTTGGGGACATCCTGGTGTCACTTTGGGGGTTTGAGCCCTGCTCCAGTGGCCCTGGGGACATCCTGGTGTCACTTTGGGGGTTTGTGCCCTGCTCCATGCCCGGTGTCCTCCCTGCAGGAGCCGTCCCCGAGGGCAGCTGGTGGTCGGGCAGCTGGTGAGTCCTGGGAGCTCCTCCCTGTGCCACCTCCGTGCCACCCCTGTGTCCCCCCTGCCCCCATGCCCACCCTGTGTCCCCCACATCACCTCCATGCCTACCCCATGTCCCCACATCGCCTCCATGCCCCATTGTGTCCCCTGTGTCACCCCCGTGCCCACCACATGCCCCCATGTCACCTCCATGCCCCCCTGTGTCCCCGATGCCCACCCCATGCCCCCCGTGTCCCCTGTGTCACCCCCATGCCCTCATGCCACCCCCATGCCCACCTTGTGTCCCCCATGTCACCCCCATGCCCATCCTGTGTCCTCCTTGTCCCCTCTATGCCCACCCCGTGTCCCCTGTGTCCCCCATGCCCCCAGTGCCCCCTGGCACTGCCATCCCCGTTGCCCACCCCATGCCCGCGGTGCCCGCCTGGCACTGCCACCCCCGTTGCCCCCTCACAGACCCCCGCAGGAGGATCCACTTCAAGGTGATCCGCAGCCCCGGGGACCTGCTGCAGTTCCTCGAGGAGCTCAAGGAGAGCACCAGGAAGGTGGGCACCGCCCCGTGCCCTCCCTCGGGCCCCCCCCGTGCCTCAGTTTCCCCCTGAGCCCCCTCCCGCTGCCCCAGGCCAGGGAGAAGGCGAGCGAGGAGGAGGAGGAGGAGGAGGAGGAGGAAGCAGCCAAGGCTGCCCCAGCCCCGCCGGGCCCTGCAGAGCCCCCCAGCCCCGAGGCCCTGCCCGGCGCCGAGGCCGCCCCCGCGGGGCAGGAGGAGGAGGAGGAGGAGGAGGATGAAGATGAGGAGGAGGAGGAGGCGGGGCCGCTGCTGGCGGGGCTGGAGCTGCTGCCGCGGGAGCAGGTGGCGAGGCTGAAGGAGGAGGTGAAGAACCAGATGGAGCAGGAGTTCGACAGCATCATCAGCGAGGTGGGGACCCCGACGGGCCGGGACCCCCATTGGGGACCCCCTGAGGGGCCGGGACCCCCATTGGGGACCCCCTGAGGGGCTGCGACCCCCTGAGGGGCTGGGAACCCCATTGGGGCTGGGACCCCCTGAGAGGCACTGGGACCCCCATTGGGGACCCCCCTGAGGGGCTGGGACTCCCTGGCTGGGCTGAGACCCCCCTGAGGGGCTGGGAACCCCCCTGAGGGGCTGGGACCCCCATTGGGGCTGGGACCCCCTGAGAGGCACTGGGACCCCCATTGGGGACCCTCTGCGGGGCACTGGGATCCCCCTGATGGGGCTGGGAACCCCATTGGGGACCCCCTGAGGGGCACTGGGACCCCCATTGGGGACCCCTTGAGGGGCTGGGACCCCCTGAGGGGCTGGGAACCCCATTGGGGACCCCCTGAGGGGCTGGAACCCCCTGAGGGGCACTGGGACCACCATTGGCGACCCCCTGAGGGGCTGGGACCCCCATTGGGGACCCCGTGAGGGGCACTGGGACCCCCATTGGGGACCCCCCTGAGGGGCTGGGACTCCCTGGCTGGGCTGAGACCCCCCTGAGGGGCTGGGAACCCCCCTGAGGGGCTGGGACCCCCATTGGGGACCCCCTGAGAGGCACTGGGACCCCCATTGGGGACCCTCTGCGGGGCACTGGGATCCCCCTGATGGGGCTGGGACCCCCGTTGGGGACCCCTGGAGGGGCTGGGACCCCCCTGATGGGGCTGGGACCCCTACAGGGTACTGGGACCCCCACAGGGGCACTGGGACCCCCACTGGGGACCTCTTGATGGGGCTGGGCCCCCCCTGAGGGGCTGGGACCCCCACAGGGGCACTGGGACCCCCTGACTGGGTTGGGATCCCCACAGTGGCCCTGGGACCCCTCTCACCATGCTGGGACCCCACAGGGGCACTGGGACCCCACCCCCCAAAATGGGGATCCCCTCATTGCTGTGGGGCCACCCTGTCCACACCAGGGACCCCTGGTTGGGCTGGGGAGCCCCTGGGAGGTTTGGGGACCCCCTGACTGCACTGAGACTCCCCTGGTTGGGCTGGGGACCCTGTTGGGAGGGTTGGGACCCCCTGGCTGGGCTGGGGACCCCATGACTGCACGGGGAGGCCCTGGGATGTGTGGGATGGCCAGGGGTGCCCAGCAGAGCTGGGGACAGCCTGTGTGGCCCCGCTGCTCCGGTCCGTGCTGGCCCGGCCGCCGAACGGGCCCCGAACCGTCCCGGTGCAGGTGGAGGAGGAGCTGGAGACCGAGGGGCTCAAGGGCGAGTTCGACCGGAGGCGCGCCACGCGGACCCTGGCGAGCACCCTGAGCCGCCTGATGGAGCGGCTGGAGCGGCCCGAGCCCCGCCGCGACCCCCCCGGGACCCGCAGGGAGGAAGAGGAGGAGCAGGAGGAAGAGGAGGAAGGAGCCGCGAGGAAGGGCAGCAGCCCCCGGCCGGCCAAGGACGGGCGGGTGCGGGCGCGGACGGGCAGGGCCGGGGGGAGCCGGGACACCCCCAAAGATCCGGAACCCCCCCGGGACAAGCAGGAGCCCCCCCGGGACAAGCAGAGCCCCCCGGCGGTGGAGAACGAGGTGCGGGAGCTGCTGGCCAAGGAGGGGCTGCGCGCTGAAGGTACGGGGGGGGGTCCGGCCGGGGGTGGGGGGGCGGCACGGGGAGAGCCCCCCCAGACCCAAATGAACCCCCCCGGTGCCCGGCAGGGAAAATCGAGATCAAGATCGTGACGGCGGCGGCGGGGGGCGAGGAGGAGGAGGGGGCGCAGTGGCTGTCGGAGGAGGATTCGCGGAGCCTCAAGGAGATTTTCCTCAGCATCCTGGTGCGGGGGGACGGGGAAGGGGTTCTGAGGGGCGGGGAAGGGTTCTGAGGGGCGGGAAGGGTTCCGAGGGAGGGGAAGGGTTCTGAGGGGCGGGAAGGGTTCTGAGGGGCGGGAAGGGTTCCGAGGGAGGGGAAGGGTTCTGAGGGAGGGGAAGGGTTCTGAGGGGCGGGGAAGGGTTCTGAGGGGCGGGAAGGGTTCTGAGGGAGGGGAAGGGTTCTGAGGGGCGGGGAAGGGTTCTGAGGGGCGGGAAGGGTTCTGAGGGGCGGGAAGGGTTCTGAGGGAGGGGAAGGGTTCTGAGGGGCGGGGAAGGGTTCTGAGGGGCGGGGAAGGGTTCTGAGGGGCGGGAAGGGTTCTGAGGGGCGGGAAGGGTTCTAAGGGGCGGGAAGGGTTCCGAGGGAGGGGAAGGGTTCTGAGGGGCGGGGAAGGGTTCTGAGGGGCGGGAAGGGTTCCGAGGGAGGGGAAGGGTTCCGAGGGCGGGGAAGGGTTCTGAGGGGCGGGAAGGGTTCTGAGGGGCGGGAAAGAGTTCTGAGGGGCGGGAAGGGTTCTGAGGGGCGGGAAGGGTTCCGAGGGAGGGGAAGGGTTCCGAGGGAGGGGAAGGGTTCCGAGGGGCGGGGGGAAGGGTTCTGAGGGAGGGGGCGCAGCTGAGGGTGGGCAGGAGGGGAATTTGTGGTGTTGGGGGAAAGCAGGGACACGGCTGAGGTGGGGGAAACTGAGGCACGGCAGGGTTGGGGAATGGCGGGGGGGGCGTTGCTGAGGAACAGGGGGAAACTGAGGCACGCGGGGACACATTGAGGTGGAGAGGGTGGGGGCAGGACACAGGTGGGGGGGCTGAGGAGGGAAAAGTGGGGTACGGGGTGGCAGTGAGGTGAGAGGGGTACTGAGGGGATGGGGGGCATGAGGTGAAGGGGGGCACAGGTGAGAGGGAGGCACAAATGTCAGGTGGGCACTGATTGAAGGGGGGCACTGAGATCAGGTGGGCACAGAGGTGAGGTGGGCACTGATTTCCTCCCTCAGGTGCAGGGCATGGAGGTCAGGGTGGGCACTGAGGGAATGGGGATGGGCACTGAGGTCAGGTGGGCACTGATTTCCCCCCCTCCCCAGGTGCAGGGCACAGAGATGAAGGGGGACACTGAGATCAGGGTGGGCACAGATGTCAGGTGGGCACTGATGCCAGGTGGGCACTGATTCCCCCTCTCCCCAGGTGCAGGGCACGGAGGTGAGGTGGGCACTGGGGTGACAGGGGGCACAGCTGTCGGTGGGCACAGGTGGGCACTGATTGCCCCTTTGGCCCAGGTGCAGGGCACAGAGGTGAGGTGGGCACTGGGGTGACAGGGGACACAGATGTCAGTGGGCACAGCTGGGCACTGATTGCCTCTTTGGCCCAGGTGCAGGGCACGTAGGTGAGGTGGGCACTGGGGTGACAGGGGGCACAGCTGTCGATGGGCACAGGTGGGCACTGATTGCCCCTCTGCCCAGGTGCAGGGCACGGAGGAGGCGCAGAAGGAGCGGCGCCGCCTGCAGGCCCTGCAGGACAATTACCGCTTCGTCTGGGGGGGCCGCCAGGAGCCCCCCCCGCCCGCCGACTCCGAGGACCAAGACTTCTGACCCCCCCAAAGCTGAGCCCTTAAATCCTGAATGGCCCCCCCGGAATTGTGGCTGTGCCCCTGCCCTGCCCTGGCACCGGGCACAGGGGGCACCCCAAGGACGCCCCGGGGGACCCTGCCCTGTTTGGGGGGACATCGCCGTGCCCCCCCAGGGGACCCTGCGCTGTCACCGCGGGCATTTGTGACACGGATGAACTGGGGGGGGCAGGGGGGAGGAGTGCCCGTGATTTTGGGGGGGGGGGTGGGATTGTGTGTAATTAATTGGGGTAATTGGGGGGGGTCCTGTTGCCGCTGGAGCCGCCGGTGCCGCCCCCGGCCCGGGGGGGTCTCTCTCTCATAATGAGATGTCGCGTTCGCGCCCCCCCCCCCCCTTTTATCAATAAACCGAGGTCGCCCCGGGCTGTGTCTGTGTCCCCCCTCCCCGTGTCCCCCCCCGGGCTGTGTCTGTGTCCCCCCTCCCCGTGTCCCCCCCCGGGCTGTGTCTGTGTCCCCCCCGTGTCCCCCCCCCACTGTCCCGGCGGTCTCCGTTCCTCCCCCCCTCGCCCAAAATCGCGGGAGGGGCGGGGCCATGGGCGCGGCAGCCAATCAGAATTAGGGCGGGGCTAGGGGCTCGCCCGGCCTCGGCCAATGGGAGCGCGGGGGGCGGAGACAGCGGTGCCACCGGCACCCGGGAACGGACCGGGACCACCGGGATCCCCGGAGGGTCTGGGCCCGCCCCAGCCCCCGGTGCACCCGGAGGGACCGGGACCACCGGGACCGCCCCAGCCTTGGGCACAGCGGTGCCCCGCGCACCACCGGAGCCCCCGGGCCCCCCGGATCCGCCGGTACCCCCGGGACCCAGCAGGGCCCCCAGACCAGCCAGGACACAGGAATCGACCTTGGGACCCCCGCCGGGCTGGGCCGGGACCCCCGAGCCGCGGCAGCAGGTGAGGCCACAGCCGGCGCTCCCCGTTCCGCAGCTCCCCCTGTTCCCCCTTACCTGAGAGCAGAGGGTCAGCCCTTGTCCCCGTCTGGATTTGGGGTGCCCGGCGCGGGGTGGTGCCGTTACTGCCCCGTGGGTGTCACCCTGTCCGTGGGTGTCACCCTGTCCCCTCCGTGGCTCCTGTGCCCTGTCCCCCTCCTCCCACGGGCTCCACCACGAGGCTGCCCCGCCCGTGGAAGCTGCAGCGCTGGGGGGTGACGGGGGGATCCCCAGAGACCCCCCCCAAGCACAGGGCAGGTGTCCCCACGCTAACGGGGGGGGTTCCCGCTGACCCCCGCAAGGTGTTCCCATGCTGATGGGGGGGTCCCGATAACCCCCCTAGGTGTCCCCATGGTGACAAGAGATCCCCATGATCCCCTCCAGTGTCCCCACGCTGACGGGGGGGGGTTCCCACTGACCCCCCCAGGTGTCCCCATGGTGACAGGGGGTCCCCATGTCCCACTCACAGGTGTCCCCACGCTGACAGATGGTCTCGTGGCTACCCCAGGTGTCCCCATACTGACAGGGGGTCCCCACTGACACCCCCAGGTGTCCCCATGATGACAGGGGGGTTCCCAATGATTCCCCCCCTACAAGCCAGGTGTCCCCACGCTGACGGAGGGTCCCATGTCGCCCCCCAGGTGTCCCCATGCTGCTCCTGGGCCTGCAGAGCCCCCGCCTGTCCTTCCCCGGGGGTCTCCTGGTGGGCTTCATCAGCACCTTCCTCCTCCTCCGCGGCCTCCTGCTGCCCCCGCCGGTGCCCGCCCCCAGCCGGGACCCCCGGGTGCCCCATGGCCCCCCCGGGACCCCCCCGTACCCCGCGCTCTACGGCGCGGCCCCGTCGGACGCTGCAGGTGGGCACTGGGTGGCACCGAGAGGGGACACGGAGGGGGGTGGGACGGGCAGGGGGACTTGTGGGGGGCTTCACCCTCTCTGCTCCGTGGGCTGGGGACAGCGGCAACGCCCTGAGAGTGGCAGCTGAGGGAGCTGAGGGTGTTGGGGGAAAGCAGGGACGCGGTTGAAGTGAGGGAAACTGAGGCACGGCAGGGCTGGGGAGTGGGGGGGGGGGCGTCACTGAGGAACGGGGGAAACTGAGGCACGGGGGGATACATTGAGGTGGAGAGGGTGGGGGCAGGACACAGGCGGGGGGGCTGAGGAGGGAAAAGTGGGGCACGGGGGGCCAGTGAGGTGAGGGGGGCACAGAGGGAAGGGGGCATTGGCGGGGTGAGGGGCGCTGAGGGGCGGGGGAGGGCGTTGCAGGTGGGGACAAGGGGGGAGGACTCTGGTGGGATGGGGCTGGCAGGGGGACCTGGGGGTTCTCACCCCCTCTGCTCCAGGGTTGGGGACGGTGACAATGCCCTGGCAGCGGGGACATCGCCGTCTCTGCTCCGTGGGTTGGGGACGGTGACAATGCCCTGGCAGCGGGGACATCGCGGTCTCTGCTCCGCGGACTGGGGACGGTGACAATGCCCTGGCAGCGGGGACATCGCGGTCTCTGTTCCGCGGGCTGGGGACGGTGACAATGCCCTGGCAGCGGGGACATCGCTGTCTCTGCTCCGCGGGTTGGGGACGGTGACAATGCCCTGGCAGCGGGCACATGGCGGTCTCTGCCCCGGTCCCCAGGCGAGGACGCGGCGGTGGCGCGGGCGCTGTTCCGGCGGGTGCGGGTGCTGTGCTGGGTGCTGACAGCGCCCCAAACCCTGGAGAGCCGGGCCCGCCACGTGCGGGACACCTGGGCGCGACACTGCAACGTGGCGCTGTTCGTCAGCTCCGAGCCCGCCCCGACCTTCCCCGCGCTGGGGCTGGGGGTGCCCGAGGGCCGGGGGCAGCTCTACCGCAAAACCGCCCGGGCGCTGCTCTTCGTGCACCGGCACCTCCGCGCCAGCGCCGAGTGGTTCCTCAAGGCCGACGACGACACCTTCGTGCTGCTGGACAACCTGCGCTGGCTGCTGGCGCCGCTCCCGCCGCAGCGGCCGCTCTACCTCGGCAAACGCTTCCGTCCCTTCGCCCGCCAGGGCTACATGAGCGGCGGGGCCGGTTACGTGCTCAGCCGGGGCGCTCTGAGCCGCCTGGCCCCCGCCCTGGCCCGCGGCTCCTGCGGGCGCGGCGGCCCCGAGGAGGACGTGGCGCTGGGACGGTGCCTGGAGCGGCTCGGCGTGCCCGCGGGGGACTCGCGGGACACGCGGGGACGGGAAACCTTCCACCCCTTCCCGCCCGAGATCCACCTCACGCACCGCTTCGCCCGCGGCTTCTGGTACCCGCGCTACAGCTGGTACCCCGTGGTGGAGGTGGGTCGCAGCCCGGCACAGCCTGGCACAGCCTGGCACAGCCTGGGCAGCTGGGGGTGGGGGGTGATTGTGGCCCCCCACGAGTGGCTGTGCCCCCCCCAAGCACGGTCGGAACCCCCCATGTGCGCCCTCAGTAGCTGCTGTGTCCCTGGGAGTGGCACAGCTCTCCTCGGGTGGCATCTGTGCCCACCGTGCCTGGCAGTCCCACGGCCACAAACGCCTTGTGTGGCTCTGGTGTCCCCACCGTGCGTGGCCACCACCCCCCCTGCGTGTCCCTGGTCACCTCCCATGGCCGTGACACCCTCGAGGTGCAGCCAGAGCCACCTCCGTGCCTGCCTGGCATGTCGTGCCAACGTGGGGGAACCATGGCATCGCCCCCCACATCCCTGTGAGGTCCCCGGCCATGCCAGGATGTCCCTGCACTGTGTAGCTGTGTGTGACCAGCGTGTCCCCAACGTGTGACCGCCGTGTCCCCCACGTGTGGCCACCGTGTCCCCCCTCACACGTGGCCACAGCTCCTCCTCGGTGGCCTTGGTGTCCCTGCCCAGCCATGACCCCCCTGCCATGGCCGTGTCCCCCAGCGTGTCCCCCCCCTTGGGGCCCAAGCTCCACCCGCAGTGATCCCTCTGTCACCAGTGTCCCCTCTGTCACCAATGTCCCCTCTGTCACCAGTGTCCCCTCTGTCACCAGTGTCCGCTCTGTCACCAGTGTCCCCTCTGTCACCCATGTCCCCTCTGTCACCAGTGTCCCCTCTGTGCTCCCGTGCCCTCTGTGCTGGCGCTGCCCCCACCCTGCTCAGTTCTGCTGCCCCCTCCCCACCCTGCCCGTGCCACCCAGGGGTGTGAGGGGCTCTGGGTGCCCGATGCCACCCCCTGTGTCCCCCCCGTGTCCCCGCAGGGCCCGCAGTGCTGCTCGGACCTGGCCGTGTCCTTCCACTACGTGTCCGGGGAGGAGATGTACGAGCTGGAGTACCTGAGCCAGCGGCTGCGGCCCTACGGCTACAGAGCCCGCTACCGCCCCCCGCTGAGCCCTCCCGGGACCCCCAACGCCACCGGGACCCCCGGGACCCCCAACACCCCCGGGACCCCCAACGCCACCGGGACCCCCGGGACCCCCAACGCCACCCGCAGCCAGCCGGGTCCCCAAGCCCCCAAAGCCCCCGAGCCCTACCGGATCCCCCCGCGCTGAAGTGGCTCCAAATTTGGGGGTCCCCCCCCCCCACCATGGTCCCATTGCTGCCCCGGAACCCCAAATGCCCCGAGCCCCCCCCCCCCACCCCCCCCGTGCCCTGCGCCCACCCCAGCGTGGCCCTAATGAGGCCCTAATTAGCGGCTGTTAATGAGCTTTGCTCAGGGGATTGGTGGCCCCGAGCCGGGGGTGCCGCGGGACGGAGCCTGGGGGGGATTTGGGGGCACCGGGGAGGGTCCGGAGGGGTCTGAGGAGGACACGGGGCTGGGGGAGGGGGGAAGGGTCCCATGGGGGGGGGGTCTGGGTGATGGCACCCCGATAGGACCTCAAGGAGGGGACAGTGCCAGGCCCCGATGTGGGCACCGTCACCTCCTGTCCCCTCCTGTCCCTTCCCGTCCCCACCTCCGTGGCTGACGTGGCCGTGCCCCCCCTCAGGATGACCCCCCATGGTGACAGTGACCCCCCCCCCCAAGTCCATGTTGTCCCCGTGGTCCCCCCGTGTTGTCCCCTCGCCCCCCACGGATCCCCCCGAGTCCTGGACCCCCCCAAGTGACCCCCCAGCTCCTGGGGGCGGCCAGAGCGGGAATTTGGGGGGTCGCGAGAGGGGACGGTGCCCCCCCAAGCTGGGGGGTGAAGGAGGCTCCGTGTTTGGGGGAGCCGCCCCTCATTCCTGCTTGAGGACCCCAAATACCCTGAGACTCCCCCCCCACCCCCCCATCTCCCGCGCCCCCCAGGCGGACCCTCGCGGCCCCAATTAGCGGCTGTTAATGAGCTTTGCGGGGATGTGATGGCCTTGATCCGGGGGGGGAAGTGGGGGGGGCAAAGCGGGGCTGAGGGATTGAGGGGGGGGGCCCGGGGGTCTCAGCAGGACACAGAGTGGGGGGGGAGGGTCCCACTGTCAAGCTGGGGGGGGTGTGTGGGACCCCACGGTGGGGGGAGAGCCGGGGACAGACGGACAGGGGGACAGACAGACGGGGGACAAGGACGGACCCTGCAGCTGTGAGGGACAGCGGTGCTGGGGGGTGGCAGGCGACGCCTCGGGGACCGTCCGGGGGTGTCGAGGAGGGGACATTGGGGTGGGGGTTGCTCAAGGCTGGGGGGCGGTACAGGACGGGGTGGCCGATTTTGATGTCCCTGTGTCCCATTTTGGTGCCCCCGTGGCCGATTTTGGTTTCCTCGTGTCCCGTTTTGGTGTCCCCGTGTCCAATTCTGGTGTCCGATTTTGGTGTCCCCGTGTCCCATTTTGGTGTCCCCGTATCCGATTTTGGTGTCCCCGTGTCCCATTTTGGTGTCCCTTTGTCCCCGCACAGCCCCCCAGGCCCCCCCGTGTCCCCTCCCCATCTCCAGCGGCTGCAGCCGGGCGGGGTTGGCCCCACCCAGTCCCACCGGCCACGCCCACACACGACCACGCCCCACGAGGCACCGCCCACCCACCAGGCACCGCCCACGCGCTCGCAATCTTAGCCACGCCCACCTTATTTGCATACCGTCCACGCCTACCTATCAAACCCCGCCCTTTCGGAGCCTAATATGCCGGTTGACCACGCCCCCTTATTTACATACGGGCCGTCGTACAGCAACTCACCGCCCTCGGACCCCGCCCATCTCATTACTATGTAAGCCCCGCCCCAGATCAGATGGCCACGCCCACTTCAGGAGACGCCCCGCCCCCGCCGCTCAGCTCCGGTCAGGGCGGGGGCGCCGGTGACGGGCGGGGCACGGGCCGGGGCAGCGACCCCTCCCCAGTGCCCCCCGGTGTCCCCAGTGCCCCCTCACTGCTTCCAGTGCCCCCCGGTGTCCCCCAGTGCCCTCCAGTACCCCCCAGTGCCCCCCGGTGTCCCCCAGTGCCCTCCAGTGCTCCCAGTTCCCCCTGTGCCCCCCGGTGTCCTCCAGTGCCCTCCAGTACCCCCCAGTGCCCCCAATGCCCCCCGGTGTCCCCCAGTGCCCCCAGTGCCCCCCCACTGCTTCCAGTGCCCCCTGGTGTCACCCCCCCGCCTCCCCCAGTGTCCCCAGTGCCTCCAGTGCCCTCCAGTGTTTCCCAGTGTCCCAAGGACCCCTCAGTGCCCCCCCAGTGCCCCTCAGTGCTTCCAGTGCCCCGGGCATACCCCAGTGCTCTGCTGTGCCCCCAGTGCCCTCCTGTGCCCCCCCAGTGCCCCCTCAGTGCTTCCAGTGCTCCTTGGTGTCCCCCTCGTGTTCCCCATTGCCCCCCCAGTGCTCCCAGTGCCCCCCCAGTGCCCCCAGCGTTCCCAGTGTCCCGGGGACTCCTCAGTGCCACCCCAGTGCCCCCCAGTGCCCTCCAGTGCCCCCACTGTCCCCCCTCGTGTACCCCAATGCCCTCCAGTGCCCCCCAATGCCCTCCAGTGCTCCCAGTGCCCCCCAGTGCCTTCCAGTGCCTCCCCAGCCGCGCACAGCGGCCGGACCCCCCCGCCCTGTGACGCCCCTCACTGTCACCCCCCCCGTCACTGTGTGCCACCGCCCGTGATGCCCCTACCTCGGGTCATTCCTGCCCCCAGGTGCCACCTGTGTCACCCACCCTGTGTGCCCGCCGCTCTGTCACCCATTCCCGGTGCGACCGTGTCACTCACCCGCCGCGCGCAGTGCCCCCCGTGCCCTCCATGTCCTCTGGGGCCCCCCCCGTGTCCCCTGTGCCCACTCCATGTCCCATGCCCCCCGCTGCCCCTCCATGTCCCCTGTGCCCCTCCGTGTCCCCTGTGCCCACTCCATGTCCCATGCCACCCCCCGACCCTCCATGTCCCCTGTGCCCCTCCGTGTCCCCCGTATGCTGCGTCCTCCCCGCGTTCCTGCCACCTCCATGTCCCCTGTGCCCTCCATGTCCCCTGTGTCCCCCCGTGTCCCCTGCACGCTGTGTCCCTGTGTCTCCTCGCGTTCCTGCCACTCCCGTGTCCCCTGTGTCCTCCTCGTGTCCCCTGTGCCCTCCCATGTCCCCTGTGCCCCCCCGTGTCCCCCACCACATTCTGTGCCCGCTGTGCCCCCGCGTTCCTGTCACCCCCGTGTCCCCTGTGCCCCCCCATGTCCCCTGTGCTCCCCGCACGCAGTGTCCCCCGTGCCCTCCATGCCCCCCGTGCCCTCCATGCCCCCCCCGTGCCCTCCGTGCCCCTCCCGTGCCCTCCATGCCCCCCGTGCCCTCCATGCCCCCCGTGCCCTCCATGCCCCTCCCGTGCCCCCCGTGCCCCCCCGTGAAGGACGAGCCGTGTCACAGCACCAGTGTCCGACATTGTCACGTACTTACAGTCACACCCGAGAGATGAAATCGCTGTACACGGCCCGGCCCCCCGGGCCCCCCCGGACCCCCCGGGCCCCCCCCCGGGCCTGGGCCCCCCCCACCGACCCCTCCCGCCCCCCGCCCCCCCCCGGGCTCCCCGGCTCGGCCCCGCGGGGGCGTCTCGGGGGCGTCACAGCCGGGGCGCCCCTACATTCATGGGGGGTCCCGGGAGGGGGGCGCGGGGGCCCCCCCAGGCCGGCGGGAGGGGCTCGGGGGTCCCGCCGGCCGTGCCCCCCCGCGGGAGGAGGGGCTGGCTCTATCCTATCGCTGAACAAAGCAATAAATTAACAAATGAACGGGGATCCCGAGGGGAGACCGAGAAACGGGGGCGGGCGGGGGGTCGGGCCACGGGGGGGGCGGCAGGGCACGGAATGGGGAGGGGGCGTACAAAAGGTTGTTGTAGAAAAGGAGGGGGGGGGGGGTCGGGGTCTGCTCTGCTCCTGCCACCGAGCGGGGCTGTGCCAGGGCGGGGGGCACGGCCGGGGGGGACACGGGGACAGCGGGGACAGCGGGGGTGACCTGGGCAGGTGACAAGGGGAGGGGGACACAGCACGCGGGAACGGGGACAGAGTGATGTGAGCAGGGGACAATGCGGGGTGAGGGTGACAGGGACAGGGGGTGGCACCGGCAAGGAGGGACGGGGACAGGGGTTACCCCGCCCTCAGTGCCCCCACCCCACGCCGGGGCACAATACCCCGGGCAGGGGACAGGAAGGTGGCAGTGGCATCACTGTGACCCTGGCGTGGGGGTCCCTGGCACGGAGAGGGGGAGGCAGGACCAGCGGAGACCCCGACATGGAAAGGATAATAAAGGATAATAAAGGATAATAAATAGAGCATCAAAAGTACAAACCGTGGGCACGGGGCAGGCCCGGCGGTGGTACCGGGACGGCCCCGGGCCGCGGGTGGCACCGGGGGTGGCACCGGGGGCTCCGGGCCCCTCGGGGCTATACCAGGGCAGAGCGGGGCTCGCACGGCCCCACGCTGGCGCAGCTGCTGCGGCGGCGGGGCCCGGGGGTCGGGGGCCCGCCGGGGGTCGGGGGGCCGGGGGTCGGGGGGCTGCCGGGGGTCGGGGGGCTGCCGGGCCCCTCGCCGGGACAGCCGTGCTGCAGCAGGATGTCCGAGCACTCGCGGCTGCCGGCGCGGCGGGCGTAGAACAGCGCGGTGCGGCCGTGAGCGTCCCGGGCCCGCACGTCGGCCCCGTACTGCGGGCACGGCCGGGTGTCACCCGCGGGGCCACCCAGGGTCACCCGGCAACGGCCCACGGGGATGGGGCCCGTCCCCGGTGTCACCCCAGGGTGTCCTGGCACATCCCGGGATGGCCGCGGACACCTCACATCCCCCGTGGTCACGCCATTGTCCCCAGGACGGCACCGCGTCCCCCATGGCCACACTGTGTCCTTCAGGACCACCCCACATCCCCTGTGACCACCCCATGGTCCCCAGGACCCACCACATCACCAGTGACCACCCCATGGTGCCCAAGACCACACCACATCCCTGATGACCACACCACGGTCCTCATGACCACATCATGTCCCCAGTGACCACCTCACGGTCCCCTAGACCCCACCCCATCCCTCAAGGCCACACCACATCCCCCATGACCCTCCCCATGTCCCCATGACCACACCACATCCCCCGTGACTGGACCGTGTCCCCCATGACCACACCATGTCCCCAAAAGCCACTCCATGGTCCTCATGGCCACATCACTCACCTTCCGGCCATGCCACGGTTCCCAAGGCCACCCCCCATCCCTCAAGACCACACCACAGTTCCCAAGACCACCTCACGGTCCCCATGACCATCCCTCAAGACCATCCCATGTCCCCAGTGACCACACCATGGTCCCTCAAGACCATACCTTGTCCCTGATAGCCACTCCAGAGTCCCCAATGACCACCCCATGTCCTCGTGACCACACCACATCCTCAATGACCACACCATGTCCCTCAAAGCCACCCCACGGTCCTCATGGCCATGTCACTCAACTCCTGGCCATGCCACGGTTCCCAAGACCATCCCACAGTCCCCAATGACCACCCCATGATCCCCATGACCACCCCCAGCCCTCAAGACCACCCCATAGTCCCCATGACCACACCACATCCCTCAAGACCACATCACATCCCTGATGACCACCCTATGGTCCCCATGACCACCTCATGTCCCCATGACCACACCACCTCCCCATGACAACCCCCCATCCCTCAAGGCCACACCACAAGCCCGATGACCACCCCGTGGTCCCCAAGACAACCCCACATCTGCAGTGACCACCCCGTGGTCCCCATGACCACCCCATGGTCCCCAAGACAATCCCACATCTGCAGTGACCACCCCGTGGTCCCCATGACCACCCCATGATCCCCAAGACAATCCCACATCTGCAGTGACCACCCCGTGGTCCCCATGACCACCCCATGGTCTCCAAGACAATCCCACAACCCCAGTGACCACCCTGTGGTCCCCATGACCTCCCCGTGGTCCCCAAGATCACACAACATCCCCAGTGACCACCCCGTGGTCCCCAAGACAACCCCACATCCCCAGTGACCACCCCATGGTCCCCATGACCACCCTGTGGTCCCCATGACCACCCCATGGTCCCCAAGACCACACAACATCCCCCACACCCACCCCACAGTCCCCACAACCACGCCATCCCCCTCATGGCCGTGCCACACCACCCACGGTGACCCCACATCCCCCACAGCCCTCCCAAGACCCCGCCAGCCCCGTGCCCACCGTGCTGCCCAACCACCCAGCAGTGCCCACATACCCACACCAGCAGCTGGGTGATCACCACCTGGGCGCCGTCGCAGGCCAGGTGCAGCGCCGTGCGCCGCTCGGCGTCGGCCGTGGGCACGTTGAGCTGCTCCTTGTGGCTGTGGGCCAGCAGCAGCAGCACCGCGGGCAGGTCCTGCTGGCCCACGGCCACCAGCAGCCGCTCGGCCAAGGGCGCCTCGGCCGCGGGCAGCGGCGCCAGGAACAGGCGCTGCTCGTACTTGGCACGGATCCACGACTCCCGCTCCTCCCTGGCATGGGGACAGGGGGGACATGGGGGACAGAGAGGGACATGGGGAGTTAGGGACAAACCCACGACTCCCGCTCCTCCCTGGCATGGGGACATGGGGGACATGGGGGACAGAGAGGGACATGGGGAGTTAGGGACAAACCCACGACTCCCGCTCCTCCCTGGGCATGGAGACATGGGGGACATGGGAGGACATGGGGGGACATGGGGGACAGAGAGGGACATGGAGAGTTAGGGACACATCCACGACTCCCACGACTCCCTGGGCACACAGGGGACACACGGGGGACATGGGGGGACAGAGAGGGACATGGAGAGTTAGGGATGGATCCACGACTCCCGCTCCTCCCTGGGCACAGAGCAGGGGGACACAGGGGACACAAGTGACATGGGGTGTTAGGGATGGATCCACGACTCCCGCTCCTCCCTGGCATGGGGACATGGGGGACACGGGGGACAGAGAGGGACATGGGGAGTTAGGGATGGATCCACAGCTCCCGCTCCTCCCTGGGCATGGGGACATGGGGGACATGGGGGGACATAGCAGGGACATGGGGGGACATGGGGGGACATGGGGTGTTAGGGATTGATCCATGACTCCCGCTCCTCCCTGGGCACACAGGGGACACACGGGGGACATGGAGGACAGAGAGGGACATGGGGTGTTAGGGATGGATCCACGACTCCCGCTCCTCCCTGGGCATGGGGACACACGGGGGACATGGGGAGTTAGGGACAAACCCACGACTCCCGCTCCTCCCTGGGCATGGGGACACGGGGGGACATGGGGGGACATAGCAGGGACATGGGGGGACATGGGGGGACATGGGGTGTTAGGAAGGAATCCACGACTCCCGATCCTCCCTGGGCATGGGGACACACGGGGGACATGGGGGACATGGGGGACAGAGAGGGACATGGGGAGTTAGGGACACATCCACGACTCCCGCTCCTCCCTGGCCATGGGGACATGGGGGACAGAGAGGGACATGGGGAGTTAGGGACACATCCACGACTCCCGCTCCTCCCTGGGCATGGAGACATGGGGGGACATGGGGGGACACGGGGGGACATGGGGAGTTAGGGACAGATCCATGGCTCCCGCTCCTTCCTGGGCATGGGGACACATGGGGGACATGGGGGACACAGGGGACATGGGGAGTTAGGGATGGATCCACGACTCCCGCTCCTCCCTGGGCATGGAGACATGGGGGACATGGGGGGACACGGGGGGACATGGGGGGACATGGGGTGTTAGGAAGGAATCCACGACTCCCGATCCTCCCTGGGCATGGGGACACACGGGGGACATGGGGGGACACAGGTGACATGGGGAGTTAGGGACACATCTGCGACTCCTGCTCCTCCCTGGGCACACAGGGGACATGGGACATGGGGGACATGGGGAGTTAGGGACACATCCACAACTCCCGCTCCTCCCTGGGCACTGGGGGACACGGGGGACACGGGGAGTTTGGGACAAATCAACAATTCCCTCTCCTCCCTGGGCATGGGGACACAGGGGACAGAGAATGTTAGGGAGGGAAGGGTGGCATCATGGGGACACAGGGACGCAGTTTCTGTTCCTCCCTAAATAGAGGGGCATGGGGACATGGGGGACACGGGACATGGGGAGTTAGGGACAAATCCACGATTCCCTCTCCTCTCTGGTCACGGGGCCATGGGGACACAGAGGACACAGGGGGACATGTGGGACACAGGGGACGCGGGGGACACGGGGAACACAGGGACATGGGGGACACAGGGGACATGAGGGACACAGGGACACAGGGGACATGGGGGACACAGGGACACAGAGGACATGGGGGACACAGAGTGTCAGGGACGGCAGGGTGGCACCACGGGGACGCAGAGCCTGCCACACCCTGGGCATAGAGGGGGCATGGGGACACAGGGGTGTGGCAGTGGGGACACAAAGGTGGCAGTGGCGCGTGGTGGCATCGCGGGGACGGGGAGGGTGAAAACGGGGGGGACACATGAGGGCCACATGGCAGCAGGGTGGCACGGGAGGTGCCACACAGGAAGGGCAGGGGTGTCAGTGGGGCATTGCTGGATTGTGGGGTCACAAGGGACAGGGGTGGGGACACGGGGGCACTGGGGGCACGAGGAGAAGGGGCATCAGAGTCTGTGGGATGGCACAGTGGTGACACGTGGGCTGGGGACACAGGGCACCAGGGAGGGAAGGGTGGCATCATGGTGGCGTAGGGGACAGGGACATGTGGTGACATCAGGAATGGCAGGGCAGCATCATGGTGGCATAGAGGACAGGGATGTGTGGCACTATCAGGAGTGGCAGGGTGGCATTGTGGTGGCATAGAGTACAGGAACTTGGTGATGAAGGAACTTGTGGTGGCACCAGGGATGGCTGGGTGGCATCATGGTGGCATAGAGGACAGGGACATGTGGCTGTATCAGGAATGGCAGGGTGGCATCATGGTGGCATTGGGGACAGGGACATGTGGCTGTATCAGGAATGGCAGGGTGGCATCACGCCAGCCCAGAGCACAGGGCCATGTGGTGGCACAGGCACAAGGGTGACACTGGGGGCACACAGGGCAGGGGTGACACTGGGGGCACATGGAGACAAGAGGTGACACTGGGGGCACACAGAGTGACACGGGAGCACACGGGGTGACACCAGGGGCACACAGGGTGACACAGGGGCACACAGAGTGACACGGGGGGCACACGGGATGACACGGGGGCACACAGGGGGTGACACTGGGGGCACATGGAGACAAGAGGTGACACTGGGGGCACACAGGGGTGATCTGGGGGCACACAGAGTGACACGGGGGCACATGGGGTGACACGGGGGCACACAGAGTGACATAGGGGCATGCAGGGTGACATGGGGGCACACAGGGTGACACGGGGGCACACAGGGGGTGACACGGGGGCACACAGGGGGTGACACTGGGGGCACACAGGGGTGATCTGGGGGCACACGGGGTGACACCGGGGGCACACAGGGGGTGACACGGGGGCACACAGGGTGACACCGGGGGCACACGGGGTGACACGGGGGCACACGGGGTGACACGGGGGCACACGGGGGCACACAGGGTGACACGGGGGCACACAGAGTGACATGGGGGCACACAGAGGTGACACCGGGGGCACACAGAGTGACACTGGGGGCACACAGAGGTGACACCGGGGGCACAGAGGGGGTGACACGGGGGCACACAGGGTGACATGGGGGCACACACGGGGTGACACGGGGGCACACGGGGCAGGGCTCACCCACCGGGAGGACTCGTGCGTGGGTTTGCAGCGCCCGCGCGGGTTCTGCTCCCAGATGCTGTTGGCGGTGGCGTTGCCGATGGCCGAGAGCACCAGGGTCAGCTCGCGGGGCCAATCGTCCAGGTCCAGCGAGCGCACGCGCGACACGTGCGTGCCCAGGTTGCGGTGGATGCCCGAGCACTCGATGCAGATCAGGGCGCCCAGGTTCAGGCTGGCCCACGTGGGGTCTGCGGGGTGAGCAGTGTGACACAGTGTGACACAGTGTGGCACATGGCGTGGCACGTGGTGGCGGGGAGCCACGGCACAGTGTGGTCCATGCCATCCATCGTGTCACCCATGGCATCACATGTCCCCCATGGCATTGTGCGGCTTATGGCGTTGTGTGACCCTGGTACGGCTCATGGCACCACGTGCGTGCCCAGGTTGCGGTGGATGCCCGAGCACTCGATGCAGATCAGGGCGCCCAGGTTCAGGCTGGCCCACGTGGGGTCTGCGGGGTGAGCGAGGGTGGTGGGTGAGATGTGGGGACCTGGGGGTCCTCATGGTGTGACACAGTGTGGCACATGGTGGCACATCGTGGCACGTGGTGGCGGTGAGCCACAGCACCATGTGGCATTGTGTCACTGATGGCATCGTGTGACCCTGGCACGGTGCGGCTCGTGGCACCATGTGGGGTCTGCAGGGGGAGCAGGGGTGGTGGGTGAGCTGTGGCACCCCTGGGGTCCCCATGGTGGGACACAGTGTGACACATGGCGTGGCACGTGGTGGCGGTGAGCCACGGCACGGTGTGACCCACAGCACCACGTGGCATGGTGTCACCCATGGCATCACGTCCCCCGTGGCATTGTGTGGCTTATGGCATTGTGTGACCTGGCACGGTGCGGCTCATGGCACCATGTGGGGTCTGCGGGGTGAGCGGGGGTGGTGGGTGAGATGTGGGGACCTGGGGGTCCTCATGGTGGGACACAGTGTGACACAGTGTGACACATGGTGGCGGTGAGCCACGGCCCGGTGCGGCTCATGGCACTGTGTGGCATCACATGTCCCATGGCATCATGTCACCCATGGCATTATGTGGCTTGTGGAATTGTGTGACCCTGGCACGGTGTGGCTCACGGCACTGTGTGGCATGGTGCCACCCATGGCATCATGTCCCACAGCATTGTGTGGCCTATGGCATTGTGTGGCATTGTGGCACCATGTGGCATGGTGTCACCCATGGCATCACATGTCCTATGGTATTGTGTAACCCTAGCATGGTGTCACCCATGGCACCTTGTGGCCTGTGCCATGCATCGTGTGACCCACAGCACCATGTGGCATCGTGTCACCCATGGCATCATGCCCCATGGCATTGTGTGACCCTGGCACGGTGTGGCTCATAGCCCCATGTGGCCCGTGCCATCCATCGTGTGGCCTATGGTACCATGTGGCCTGTGCCATCCCCCATGTGACCCATGGCACTATGTGGCCTGTGCCATCCATTGTGTGACCCATGGCACCATGTGACCCATGCCAACACACGGCCCAGGCCATCGTGTGACCCACAGAACTGTGTGACACGTGCCATCGCGTGGCCCACAGCCCTCCCTCGCCCCAGCTGCCAGGTGGCCCCTGGCACAATGTCACCCCGTGGCACCACCACCTGCATGCAGGGCACCCCTGGCCCATGAACCGATGTCCCCCCATGTCCCACGAATGGGTGTCCCCTCACATCCCCCCCATTGTCCCCCAGACTCACTGGGTGCCCCGCAGTCCACACAGAGCGAGTTCCCTCGGGCACCATGTCCCATGAACTGATGTCCCCCCATGTGCCACGCCCCCCATGCCCCCTGTTGTGCCCCCATTGTCCCCCCACTGTCCCCTGGCACTCACTGGGTGCCCCGCAGTCCACGCACAGCGAGTTCCCTCGGGCGTTGCGGATGGCCTGGATGGCCACGGCCTCGCTCTGGCTGTCCATGCGTGCCTGGGGGGGCACAGGGGGTGAGAGGGGCACGGGGGTGGCACAGGGGGTGAGAGGGGCACAGGGGTGGCACAGGGGGTGAGAGGGGCAGGGGGTGGCACATGGGGGTGAGAGGGGCACGGGGGTGGCACAGGGGGTGAGAGGGGCAGAGGGTGGCACAGGGGGTGAGAGGGGCACAGGGGTGGCACACGGGGTGAGAGGGGCACGGGGCTGGCACATAGGGGGTGAGAGGGGCACGGGGGTGGCACACGGGTAGGAGGGGCACAGGGATGGCACACAGGGGGTGAGAGGGGCACAGGGGTGGCACACAGGGGGGGTGAGAGGGGCACGGGGGTGGCACACAGGGGGTGAGAAGGGCACGGGGGTGGCACGGGCGCCCTGCCAACCCCCCCTCCGAGCTCCCACCTTGTTCTTGCTGCTCTCGCAGCACTGCAGGCTGGCCAGGATCTGGCTCTCGATGGCCTGCACCCACGCGTCGCGCTCCTCGAAGCTGCCGGCCTCGAAGTGCCACGTCTGCCCCGTGCTCGACACGATCAGGAACTCAAAGTTCTCCTCCTCTGCGGGACCAGAGACCCCCGGGGGGGGCGCTGGGATGAGGGTCCGACACCCACTATGGGCCCAGCCCCCCAAAGCCACCCCTGGCACCCCAATCCCCTCCCCAGAGGTGCCCACCCCGGCTGGGGTGTGCTGGCAGCAGGCAAGGGGGGCACAGCCACATGCACGGGGAGGCACCGCTCACGCCACGTTACCTGTTTTATAAATATTTCTTAAACTACCAAAACTTTTTAATTTCCACATTTTGCGCTTGGCTGCGGAGGGTCCGGGCAGCAGGAGTGGAGAGAGGAAACGGGGACAGAGTCAGGGGGGCCCACGAAGCCCTGGGGACGGTGCAGAAGGTGGCAGGCGGAAGGTGGCAGAGCGAGGGGGGTGCGTGGACAGCGTGGCTGAGCGCGGCCGGGGGTGAGGGGCAGCATCGGCCCGGACCCCCCGAGTTCCGGGGCGTCCTCGCCGTGGAGGGTGGTGGCCTTGTCGCCACAGTGCCACCGTGGGGGCCTGGGGCTGGGGACGCGTGGCTGTGGCACTCACCTTCTGCCTGCCCACCCGAGCCCTCGGTCTTGGACGGCGTCATCAGCTTCTTCCTGCGGTGCTTCTTCCTGTCCACCAGCGGCGAGGGCGGGGGGTCCCTGCCGGCGCTGCCGGGGCTGGACACGGCCTCGAAGGACAGCGGGGACTCTGCCGAGACACCGCGCGGGGGACGCTGGGGACGCCACGGACACCGGGGCCGCCGGGGCCACCAGGCGCCTGAGGAGCAGCGAGCGAACCGGGAGCACTGAGGCCACCAGGGTCATCGAGTCCATCAGAGCCCTCAGGTCAGGGCTATCAAGGTCATCAAATCCATCAGAACCACCCAAGTCAGGGCTATCAGGGTCACCAAGTCCATCAGAACCACTCAGGGCTATCAGGGTCACCAACACCATCAGAACCATCCAGGTCAGGGCTAGCAGGGTCATCAAGTCCATCAGAACCACTCAGGGCTATCAGGGTCACCAACACCATCAGAACCATCCAGGTCAGGGCTAGCAGGGTCATCAAGTCCATCAGAACCACCCAGGGCTAGCAGGGTCATCAAGTCCATCAGAACCACCCAGGGCTAGCAGGGTCACCAAGTCCATCAGAACCACCCAGGGCTAGCAGGGTCACCAAGTCCATCAGAACCACCCAGGGCTAGCAGGGTCACCAAGTCCATCAGAACCACCCAGATCAGGGCTAGCAGGGTCACCAAGTCCATCAGAACCACCCTGGTCAGGGCTAGCAGGGTCACCAAGTCCATCAGAACCACTCAGGGTTAGCAGGGTCACCAAGTCCATCAGAACCACCCAGGGCTAGCAGGGTCACCAAGTCCATCAGAACCACCCAGGGCTATCAGGGTCACCAAGTACATCAGAACCACCCAGGTCAGGGTTAGCAGGGTCACCAAGTCCATCAGAACCACTCAGGGCTATCAGGGTCACCAACACCATCAGAACCATCCAGGTCAGGGTTAGCAGGGTCACCAAGTACATCAGAACCACCCAGGGCTAGCAGGGTCATCAAGTCCATCAGAACCACCCAGGGCTAGCAGGGTCACCAAGTCCATCAGAACCACCCAGGTCAGGGCTAGCAGGGTCACCAAGTCCATCAGAACCACCCAGATCAGGGCTAGCAGGGTCACCAAGTCCATCAGAACCACCCAGGGCTAGCAGGGTCACCAAGTCCATCAGAACCACCCAGGTCAGGGCTAGCAGGGTCACCAAGTCCATCAGAACCACCCAGGGTTAGCAGGGTCACCAAGTCCATCAGAACCACCCAGGGCTAGCAGGGTCACCAAGTCCACTTGTGCCACCAGGGCCACTGGACTCACTGGGTCAGCAGGGTCAAGTCCCCCAGAGGTGCCGGGCATGCTGGGGCCATCAGAGCTCACCAGGGTCACTGATCTCACTGTGACCACCAGGACCCAGTCCCAAGGCCACCGAGTTCATTGGTCTTACCAAAATCCCTGAGGCCACCAGGGTCACAAGAGCCTCTTGGCTCACCAGAGTCATGGAGGTCACCAGGGCCACTGGGCTCACCAGGCTCACCAGGTTCATTGTGGCTTCTGGGACTCCCAGGTCCACGTGCTCACCACGGCCAGCAGTTTCACTGTGGCCACCAGCACCACCAAAGGGCCACCAGATCCCTGGGCTCACCAGGACCACCAGGGTTATTGTGGTCCCTGGAGTCACCAAGGGCCACCAGGTCCCTGGGGTGACCAAATCCACAATGGTTATTGTGGTCACCAGTGCCACCAAGGGCCACCAGGTGCCTGGGCTCACCAAGTTCACCAGGGTTGTTGTGGCCTCCAGAGCCACCAGAACCACCAGGGCCACCAAAGGCCACCTGGTCCCTGGACTCACCAAGTTCACCAGGGTTATTGTGGTCACCAGAACCACCAGGGCCAACCAAGGGCCACCTGGTCTCTGAGGTCACCAGGACCACCAGGGTTATTGTGGCCACCACTGGGGTCAGCAAAGGCCACCTGGTCCCTGAGCTGATCAAATCCACCAGGTTTTCTGTGGCCTCCAGAACCACCAGGGCCACCAAGGGCCACCAGGTCCCTGAGCTCACTGTGGTCACCAGTGCCACCAAGGGCCACCAGGTCCATGAGCTCACCAGGACCACCAGGTTTACCGTGGCCTCCAGAGCCACCAGTGCCACCAAGAGCCACCAGTGCTCAGAAGCCACCATGCTCAGCGAGGCCACCACGGGGATGTCCCTGTGGGTGGCCCGGGAGGTGGCCGTGTCCCTGCCCGTGCCGTGTCACTCACCTGAGGCCAGCTTGGCGCTGGAGGCGGAGGCGCAGCGCTGCAGGGACCCCTTGCCCACCACCTTCAGCCCCGGCTCTGGGGGCAGGCTCAGCCCCACCGAGGGGACGGCGGCTGCAAGGGGAGGGACGGTGTCACCGCGGTGCCACCCCCGTGGCGTCCCCCCATCCCCGGTACCCCCGGGGCTCACCGGCAGGCTCGGGCTCCCGCAGCAGCCCGTTGATGCTGGCCGAGGGCCCGCAGGCGGAGATGGCGCGGGGCGGGCGCTTGCCCGGCACCTTGACCGTGGTGCGCAGCAGGTCCATCTCCTTGCCGTGCGTGCTGTGGATGTAGTCCTGCGGGGACAGCGAGGGTGACACCGGGCTCTGCCACCCTCTGGGGACGCGGGGGGACGGGGGCGCTCACGTTGATGCTGGGGTGGTAGAAGAGGAGGCCGTTGCTGGACAGGGTCACGTATTTCTTCTTCCACTCCTTGTTCAGGGAGTTGCCGCTGCGCTTCAGCAGGAAGCTCTGGGGACAGGGAGCAGTGAGGGGACACTGGGGACACAGGGGACACAGGAGACACAGCCACATCCTCCTGCCAGCGCCACCACCCACCTGCTTGATGGGGATGGCACGGCCGCTGCCGGCGCCCTCGCCTCGGCTGTCCAGGCTGCGCTTCTCGGAGTCGCTGCCACGGCGCGTCTGTGGGCACGGGGACAGGACAGGGGATGGCACTCGGGGCACAGCTGGGGACACTGGCGCTCCCACATGTCCCCCACTGCTGCAGCCTGGTGGTGGGGACATTGGGGTGCCACAGACCCCAGCACTGCAGCCACATGATGGGGACAACCTGGGTGCCCACGTGTCCCACAGTGCCACCACCACCACCACGTCACAGGGGCGCTATGGATGCCATGTGTCCCCGCCACCCTGCTAGAGGACACATCAGAAGCCCCATGGTGGGGACATCCTGGGTGCCCT
The DNA here is from genome assembly GCF_035770615.1 of Melospiza melodia melodia. Lineage (NCBI taxonomy): Eukaryota > Metazoa > Chordata > Aves > Passeriformes > Passerellidae > Melospiza > Melospiza melodia. The sequence goes on from NC_086224.1 coordinate 2,651,299, forward strand.
GCATGCCCCCCATCCCCACACTGGATGCCCACATGTCCATCACTGCCACCACCACCATGTCAAAGGGGTGCTATAGATGCCACGTGTCCCCGCCACCCTGCTAGAGGACACATCAGAAGCCCCATGATGGAGACATCCTGGGTGCCCATGCATCCCTCAGTGCCACCATCACCATGTCCCAGAGGGGTGTTATGGGTGCCATATGTCCCCACCACCCTGCTGGAGGACACATGAGAAGCTCCATGATGGTGTCCACGCCTCCCTCAGTGCCATGACCACCACGTCCCACAGGGGCACCAGGGATGCCATGTGTCCCCACCACCCTGCTAAAGGACACATCAGAAGCTCCATGGTGGGGACACTCTGGCTGCCCACATGTCCCCCATCCCACATGTGGGACATACCCACATGTCCCTCAGCGCCACCACCCCTATGCCATGGGGACAACTGAGGTGCCATGTGCCCCTCAATGTCACCACCCTGCCAGAGGACACCTGGGCTGCCACATGTCCCTTGCTGCCACCACCCTGTCAGGATGGGTAACACCACCAAGGGGACACCCAGCATGTCACACCCCACATGTCACCACGCTGTGCCAGGGTGCCTGGTGCCCCCGGTGCCCCCGGTGCCCACGGTGCCCCCGTGCACTCACTGCGAAGAGGCTGGTGCGGCGCTTGGCCCCGCGGTGCAGCGAGCTGGGGGTGCCCAGCGGGGCCGGGGTCTCGCTGCGCAGCTCCCGGTGGCTCACGTTGGGCGTGGAGGGCAGCGAGGACGAGTAGTCGCTGGTGTGGCCACCATTGCTGGTCTGGGGGGGACACGGGGTCAGCCTGGGCTGTGCCCAGCGCTGGGGAGGGGCTCGGGGGTTACCTGGGGGTACCTGGCTGGGGTGGACCCCCCCCACCGGGGTGGAGGCGGCCGAGTGGCTCGGGGAGCTGGGCAGGGACTTGCAGGACGCCATCAGCTGCTGCTGCTTCTTGAGCGCCACGGCCCGCTGGGCCACTGCAGGAGATGGGTCAGGAGGGCTGGGGCACAACCTGCCCTGGCACCGGCCCGGGCACCCACACCTGGGTACCCACACCTGGATACCCACATCTGGATACCCACATCTGGGTACTCACAACTGGGTACCCACACCTGGGCACCCACACCTGGGCACCCACACCTGGGTACACACACCTGGGTACACACACCTGGATACCCACACCTGGATACCCACACCTGGGTACCCACACTTGGATACCCACACCTGGGTACCCACACCTGGATACCCACACCTGGGTACCCACACTTGGATACCCACACCTGGGTACCCACACCTGGATACCCACACCTGGATACCCACACCTGGGTACCCACACCTGGGCACCCGCACTGTGTACCCACACCTGGGTACCCACACCTGGATACCCACACCTGGATACCCACACCTGGGCACCCGCACTGTGTACCCACACCTGGGTACCCACACCTGGATACCCACACCTGGATACCCACACCTGGACAAGGTCCTCATAGCCATGCCAGGTGGACACTGTCCCCATCCCACCTGGACATGGTCCTCGTTGCCATCCCACCTGGACACTGTTCCCATCCCATGTGGACATGGGCCCCATCCTCATCCCACTCAGACACTGTCCCCATCCCACCCAGCTGCTGGCCACTGTCCCCATCTCACCTGGATGGGGCCCCCATCCCACAGGGTTGGACATGGTCCCCATCCCCATCCCACCTGGACATGGTACCCATCCTCATCCCACTCAGACATTGTCCTCATCCCACCTGGATGTCCCCATCCCACAGGGGTGGACATGGTCCCTGACCTACCCAGCTGTGGCTCCACCCCACCTGAACAAGGTCCCCTGCACTACCCTGTCCACTGTCCCCATCCCACCTGGCCGTGGTCCCTGTCTCACCTAGACATGGCCCTGTGGCCACCACTCCCCTTGTGGGGACCCAGGTGTGATCCCACTCTGGCCACCATCCCCGTCTGACCAGGTCACCGAGCCCATCACACTCTGGTCACTGTCCCCCCCTCACCATGTCACCAGCCCCCTCCCCACCCCTCGGGGTGTGGTCACCCACCCTCGGTGAAGACCCTGTCCACGTTGAGGCCGTAGGTGGCGCAGGTCTCGTAGTAGAGGCAGCGCCGCGCGTCCCCGCAGAGCGCCCGGGCGCGCGCGTCCTCCACCGCCCGCGGGCTGGACGAGCTGATCTTGTCTGGGGAGCCAGGGGGGGGTCACTGGGGGTGCCCCGTGCCCCTCCCACCCCCAAAGCCCCCCCCCCCCCGTGCCCCCCTGGCTCACCCTGGGTGCCCACCAGCGCCAGGGCCACGTCGCTGGTGCCGCGCAGGTCGCTGAGCAGCGCGTGCAGCTGCGTCACCTCCTCGAAGCTGCTCTCGCTCTCCAGGCTGAAGACGAAGATGACGGCGTCCGCCCAGCTGGCAAACTGGGGGGCCACGGGGGGGGTCAGGGCTCGGCTCTGGCCAGCGTGGCCCCCCCGGGCCCCCGTCCCCTCGTACCTGTGCGTCCGGGGCACCGGCCTCCTCCCGGATGAGCAGGAGGTGGCTCTGGCCATCGACGGTCACCTCACGCTTGAACTGGCCACCTGCAGTGGGGAGGGGAAGGGGGAGACCCTGCAGGTGTGCTCTGCCCACATGGATGGAACCTCCCATGGCCATGCCCAGCACCAGGTGTGACCAGTGCTTTGACCCCAGATGTCCCTCAGCCATGCCCAGCACCATGACCTTGCCCATTCTGTGGCCACATCCATCCCCTCCACCATCTCCACAGCCATCCATGCCCAGCACCATGACCTCGCTCATTCCCTGGCCACGTCCATCCCCTTCACCATCTCCACACCCGTCCATGCCCAGTGTTGTGACTTTGCCCATTCCATGACCGTGTCCATCTCGTGGTCATGCCTAGCCCCACCACATGTCCATCCCATGCCCAGCTCCATGGATATGTCCACTCATCCATCTCCATCCCCATGGACACGCTATCACTGAACCCATCCCCATGCCCATGGTCACATCCATGCCATGTCCATGGTCACATCCATTACCTGCCTATGGACACTGTCTATCTCACGGTCACGTCCACCCATGCCCATGGTCATGTCCATGCCATGCCCATGGTCATGCCCATCCCACGGTCGCATCCATCCCATGGTCATGGTCCATCCCATGCCCATGATCACGTCCATCCCCATGCCTATGGTCAAGTCCACCCCATGGTCACATCCATCCCCTGTCCATGGTCACAACCATCCCCTGCCCATGGACATCGTCCATCCCATGCCCATGGTGTGTCCATCCCATGCCCATGGTTGTGTCCATCCCATGCCTTTGATCATGTCCATCCCATGCCCATGGTCATGTCCATCCCATGTCCGTGGTGTGTCCATCCCATGCCCATGGTTGTGTCTATCCCATGCCCATGGTGTGTCCATCCCATGCCCATGGTTGTGTCCATCCCATGCCCATGGTCATGTCCATCCCATGTCCATGGTGTGTCCATCCCATGCCCATGGTTGTGTCCATCCCATGCCCATGGTGTGTCCATCCCATGCCCATGGTTGTGTCCATCCCATGCCCATGGTCATGTCCATCCCATGCCCATGGTTGTGTCCATCCCATGCCCATGGTCATGTCCATCCCATGTCCATGGTCACGTCCATCCCATGCCCATGGTCACGTCCATCCCATGCCCATGGACATCATCCATCCCATGCCCATGGTCACGTCCATCCCATGCCCATGGTCACGTCCATCCCATGCCCATGGTGTGTCCATCCCATGCCCATGGTCACGTCCATCCCCTGCCCATGGTCACGTCCATCCCATGCCCATGGTCACGTCCATCCCATGCCCATGGTCACGTCCATCCCCTGCCCACATCCTCCCCATGGCCACTCACTCTCAGTGGGCTCCAAGCCCACGTAGGAGCCGGTGAGGAACCGATGGACGAGTGCTGACTTCCCACTCTTGCTGCTGCCCAGGACACCCTGGGTGGGCACAGGGATGTCAGGATGGCCGGGGACATGGTTCTCAGGGGACACAGTCCTCAGGACACATGATGACATGGGGACACGGTACTCAGGGGACACGGTGACATGGGGACACAGTCCTCAGGAGACATGGGGACACAGGAACATGGGGACATGAGGACATGGGCACACAGGGACACGGGCACACAGGGACACGGAGACACAGGGACATGGGGGGGGGGACACAGTCCTCAGGGGACACAGGGACATGGGGACGTGGGGACATGGTCCTCAGGGGACATGGGGACACGGGGACACAGGGACACAGGGACACGGGGACATGAGGACATGGGGACTCAGGGACATGGTCAGTCCTCAGGGGACACAGGGATACAGGGACATGGGGACAGGGGGACATAAGGACGTGGCACCCACCAGGCGGATCTCGGGGATAGAGCGGCCCAGGGTCCATTCCTGGCTGTTCACCAAGGCCTCTGCGGAGGGAGACGGGTGAGACAGAGCCCAGGAGCCCCGGGCACCCCCAGGAACCCCCAGGAACCCCTGGCACCTCCAGGAACCCCCAGGAATCCCTGGCACCCCCAGGAACCCGGGGCACCCCCAGGAACCCCCAGAAACCCCTGGCACCCCCAGGAACCCCTGGCACCTCCAGGAACCCCGGGCACTCAGAGGAACCCTGGGCAACCTGCAGGAATCCCTGGCATCCCCAGCAGCCCCTGGCACCCCCAGGAGCCCCTGGCACCCCCAGTGCCGGGGTGCCCCCATCCCGCAGCGCAGCAGCAGCTCCCGCGTGGGCGGCCACCAGCTGTCACCCAGCAACGGCGCCGGGCCCGCGGGGGCGGCGCGAGGACGTGGAGATGCCACGTGGCACGGACGGGGACGTGGCAGCACGAGGCGTGGTGTGCCAAGGCACGAGGAGGCAGAGGGCACGGGGACGCGGTGGGCACGGGCACGGAGAGCACGGCGTGGCGCGGGGACACGATGGGAACCACAACGGGCATCGGGTGGCACGAGGATGTGGTGTGGCATGGGGACACAATGGATTCCAGGATGTGACAGCCGTGAGGGCACGGCGTGGCATCAGGACGTGGTGAGGGGACACAGTGGGAGCCACCAGGCCGTGACAGGCACCGGGACACGGTGTGGCACAAGGATGTGGCATGAGGACATCACGGGCACCAGGACACGGCACGGCAGGGGGGTGTGGGGTGGCACAAGGACACCGCAGATTCCAGTACAGGATGGGCACAAGGACACGATGGACGCCAGGACACGGCGTGGCAGCGTGGCACTGGGACATGGTGTGGCACAAGGACAGGACATGGCATGGGGACATGGCGTGGCACTGGGACATGGTGTGGCACAAGGATGTGGCATGAGGACATCACGGGCACCAGGACACGGCACGGCAGGGGGATGTGAGGTGGCACAAGGATTCCAGCACATGATGGGCGCGGGGACACGATGCCAGTGGTGCCCGACAGCCTTAGGCCTGAGGATTCAGCATGGTGTGAGCACAGGGTGTGGCACAGGGACACGACGGATGCCAGGACACAGCGTGGCAGCCTGGCACAGGGACATGGTGTGGCACAAGGAGGACACAGCATGAGGACACGGTGTGGCACGTGACGGGTACAAGTCCAGTGGCACCAGAATGCAGCGCATGTGGCACAAGGACACAGCATGGCACTGGGACATGGTGTGGCACTGGGACACAGTGTGGCATGAGGACAGGACATGGCACAAGGAGGACGAGGCGTGGCACAGGGATATGGTGTGGCACAAGGATGAGACGTGGCACGAGGACATGGCGTGGCACTGGGACATGGTGTGGCACGAGGACAGGACATGGCACGAGGACAGGACATGGCACGAGGACACAGCGTGGCACACGACGGGCACAAGTCCGGTGGCACCAGCACACAGCGCATGTGGCACAAGGACAAGGCGTGGCATGAGGACATGGCGTGGCACCGGGACATGGTGTGGCACAAAAACGAGGCATGGCATGAGGAGGACACAGCATGGCACTGGGACACGGCGTGGCAGCATGTCACTGGGAACGTACTTCACATGGTGTGGCATGAGGACAGGACATGGCACGAGGACACGGTGTGGCACTGGGACATGGTGTGGCATGAGGACACAGCACAGCACACGATGGGCACGAGGCTGCGGTGGCACCAGAGCACAGCGCGTGTGGCACAAGGACACGGTGTGGCACTGGGACACGGTGTGGCACAAACATGAGGTGTGGCACAAGGAGGATGCAGCGTGGCACTGGGACATGGTGTGGCACTGGGACATGGTGTGGCACAAACATGAGGCGTGGCACAAGGAGGATGCAGCGTGGCACTGGGACATGGTGTGGCACAAGGACAGGACATGGCATGGGGACATGGCATGGCACTGGGACATGGTGTGGCACAAGGACAGGACATGGCTCTAGGACACAGCGCAGCACACGATGGGCACAAGTCCAGTGGCACCAGAGCTTGGTGTATGTGGCACAAGGACAAGGCACGGCACTGGGTCACGGTGTGGCACAAGGACAGGACATGGTACGAGGACATGACGTGGCACACAACGGGCACAAGTTTGGTGGCACCAGAGCGCAGCGCGTGTGGCACAAGCACCTGGCATGGCATGGGGACATGGTGTTGCACGTGGCACGGGGACACGCCGTGGCACAAGCACCTGGCGTGGCACTGGGACATGCCCGGTGCCCCCCACACCTCCTACCTGGCATCCCCAGCCCCTGTGGGCATTGGTGGCACCACCAATGGGGAGCCGAGCCAGGACACGGTCAGGGTGCCCCCCGTCTCTGTGCCTCAGTTTGTGCCCCCAGCGCGGAGCCGGATCCGTGCCAGGCGCGGGCCGGCCGGGAAAGGGTTAACGCTGCCGCCTGTCACCCCTCTCATTGTCACCGAGTGCCACCCCCGGGCCCGCAGGTGCTGCCCACGCACCCCGCGGTGCCAAGGTGCGCGCAGGCACACGGGGGGTGCCGGGGGGGGGACAGAAGGACGCGGGGGGACGGGACAGATGGGGGACAGGATGCACGGGTGTGACGCACGGATGGAGGCGAGCGCAGACGGACGGACGGACGGATGGATGGCGGGACAGAACGACGGAGGTGGGGGTCGCGTCTGACCCCCGTGGAGTTCCCCCAGTGGGGAAACTGAGGCACGGGATCCCCACCATGGGATCCCCCCACGGGCAGCACCGGGCCCGCCAAAGCGGGGAGGTCACATCGGCCCAGGGCACAAACACCAAACGCGGCACAGCCCGGGGGTCACAGCCCCCCTGAACCCACAGCCCCCTCCCCACAGCCCCCCTGAACCCCAGAGCCCCCTCCCCACAAACCCCCTGAACCCACAGCCCCCATCCCACAGCCCCCCTGAACCCACAGCCCCCATCCCACAAACCGCCTGAACCCCACAGCCCCCATCCCACAGCCCCCCTGAACCCCAGAGCCCCCTCCCCACAAACCGCCTGAACCCCACAGCCCCCATCCCACAAACCCCCTGAACCCCACAAACACCCTGAACCCCACAGCCCCCATCCCACAGCCCCCCTGAACCCACAGCCCCCTCCCCACAAACCCCCTGAACCCACAGCCCCCTCCCCACAGCCCCCCTGAACCCCACAGACCCCCTAAAACCCCACAGTCCTCTGAAACCCCACAGACCCCCGGAACCTCACAGCCCCCTGAATCTCACAGCCCCTCGAAAACCCCACAGCCCCCCTAAAACCCCACAGTCCCCTAAAACCCCACAGACCCCCGGAACCTCACAGCCCCCCTAAAACCCCACAGTCCCCTAACACCCCACAGTCCCCTAAAACCCCACAGCCCCCCTAAAACCCCCAGCCCCTCTGTACCTCAGAGCCCCCCCTGAACCCCACAGAACAGCCTTGGGGGTCACAGCCCCTCTGAAATACACAGCCCCCCTAAAACCCCACAGCCCCCCTAAAACCCCACAGCCCAGCCCGGGGCTCACAGCCCCCCCTGAACCTCACAGCCCCCCCGTACCCCACAGTTCCTCTGTACCCCACAGCCCAGACCGGGGGTCACAGCCTCGTCGACCAACACAGCCCCCTGTACCCCACAGCCCCCCTAAAACCCCACAGCCCCCCTAAAACCCCACAGCCCAGCCCGGGGATTACAGCCCCCTGAGCCCTACAGCTCCTCCGTACCCCACAGCGTCCCTGAACCCCACCTGGGGGTCACAGCCCCCCTGAACCCCACACCGTCCCCGTACCCCACATCCCCAGACGGGTCCTGCTGCCCCCCACGGGCCCCGGGGATCCGGGCGCCTCCTCCTCCTCCTATCAGGTAAACTGAGGCACAGTCCCGCGGCCGCAGCGGGCACCGCCAGCCCTGCCCCGGCTCCCCGGGGCCCGCGGGGACACCGAGCACGGCCGGGGCTGTCCCGGGCCGGTACTCACTGTGCGGGGTGCCCGCGGCCGGCTCCGCACCGGGGGGAGCCCAGGGGGGCGCGGGGTGGGTGGGGGTCGCCGCAGGGCTCTTGGTGAAGATGCCGCTGATGAACTTGAGCATCTTTCGGTCGCGGGTGGAGGCGCGACCCCCCTCGCGTCCCCGCTTGAGCCCGGTCTCGGGGGCGGGGGCGGCCACCAGGACCCCCGGCTGGAGGTCGCTGTAGTCCAGGGTCTTGCTCTTGCCCTTGCTGGGGGACAGCCGGGCCCGGGGGGGCCCCTCGCTCTTGCCCCCCGCCTTGGGGCGCCCCTTCCCCTCTCCCTCGGGCCACGACAGGCGGCTGCCGGCGCCTTTGCCGGGGGCTTTGCCCGCTCGGGGCTCGGGGGTCCCGCGGCTCCCCCCGCCGCCCCCCGCTTTGGGGGGCTTGGGGCCGGCCAGGCGGAGGCGGCGAGCGCCGGCCGAGGGGTGCGGGGAGCCCGCGGGGGGGTCCGGGGGCGGCGGGGGGGCCCTGGCGGCCTCCAGGGGACCCTCGGGGCCCCCCCAGGTGGCCTGGCTGAGGAGGGGGCGCCGGGGGGTCCCGGCGGGCTGCGGGATGTCCAGGGCGGCCAGAGAGCGTCCCGACCCCTCCAAGGTGCCCTTGGCCCCGCGGGGGTCGGGTTTGGGGGGCACGGCCTGCAGAGGGGGGGGCAGCAAGGAAGGGTCGGGTTTGGGGGGCACGGCGGGGGGCGGGGGGGGTTTGGGGGGCACCGCCGGGGGCGGCAACAGCGCCGGGTCGGGTTTGGGGGGCACGGCCGGGGGCGGGGGGGGCAGCACGGCCGGGTCGGGTTTGGGGGGCACGGCCGGGGGCGAGGCGGGCGAGCGGGGGCGGGGGGCGTCGGGGCCGGGACCGGCCGTACTTATCCGGAGCGCGTCCTGCCGCTGGAAGAGCCGCTCGGGCCGCCGGGCTCGGCCGGGCTCGGGGGTGCGGGGGGCGGCCGCGGCCCCCCCGGGGCCAGGGGCTCCATCGCCGCCGCCGCCGCCGCCCCCCGCCTCCTCCGCCTCCCCCGCGGCGCCCACCGACTCGAGCTTGACCAGCGTGAGCGAGATGAGGTAGGTGGTCCTGCGCTGGAGGCCGGTGCTCCTGCTCATGGGTGCGGGCAGGGCCCCCCCGGGCCGCCCCCCCGGCCCCCCTGGATCCCCGCGCGGCGCCGCGGCCGCCGGTGCCGCCGATGCTCCGGTCCCACCCCCGGCCCTGCCTCCCCGAAGCCTTCGCCGCTCGCCCGCCCCCGGAGGGGTTGGAACCGCCGCCGCCCCCCCCGCCGAGCAGCGGCACCCCCCGGGATCGGGGCCACCCCCCCAGCCCGGGTCAGCGGCCGGGGGGCATCGCGGGGGAACCCCCCGGGCTGGGGGCGGCCGCGGGAGGGGCCGGGGGCTTCGGGGGGCTTCGGGGGGCTTCGGGGGGCTTTGGGGGGCGGGGGGGGGAGCGGGGGCGGGTCAGGGCGGGGGGAGGGGGGTGTGGGGACCCGGGGGTCCGGGGGGGGGGGCGGGAAGGGGGGGGTTACAGGTGCGGGGGGAGATGGGGGGTGAAGGGCAGGGGGCAAAGCGGTGGTGGTGGGGAGGGGGCGCGGGGGCTCCGGGGAGGGGGAAGCGGAGGGATGGGGGGTCACGGGGCGGGGGGGGTCATGCCCGCGCCCCCCCGGCAGCGGCGCTCACGGCAGCGCCCGACGGGCTCGTCCTTGGCGGCGGCGGCGGCGGCGCGGGCGGGGGCCGGGGCCCGGCGGGGGGGGCCCTGAGCGGCCGGGGGGGGCCGGGGCCCGGCGGGGGGGGCCCTGAGCGGCCGGGGGGGGCCGGGGCCGCCGCTCTCCGCCATGCGCCGCTCCCAGGGCCGGGCTGGGGCGGGGGCGGGCGGCGGCCCCGCCGCTACCGGGCAGGCGCGAGCGCTCCCGGGCGCCCCCCCCGAGCCCCCGGCACCGGCACCGGCACCTGCTGGGCTGCCGGGAACCCCCCGCCCCGACACCCCCCTGCACCGCCGATGCATCCATCCATCCATCCATCCATCCATCCATCCATCCATCCATCCATCCATCCATCCATCCATCCATCCATCCATCCATCCATCCATCCATCCATCCATCCGTCCCTCTGTCCATCCCGCGCTCCTAAATCCCCTCCCTCCCCTTCCCGGGGCACCAACGCTGGGTCGGGAGGGGTCCCGCGGGCTGGGGGGGGGGGCGTGGGGGCGGCTTTGGGGTTTTTTGGGGGGTCTTGCGGGGCTCGGGGCAGGCTCATCCACCCCTTTTCTGGCGTTTTTTAGCAGCGGCGCAGCATCCCTGCGCATCCCGTTACCACGGCAACGGTGGGGATGGCGCTGCGAGCAGCCGCGGACCCCCCCAGTGTCACTCTCGTCACTCCCGTGTCCCCCTCGCGGAGCCGGGCCAGGTGTCACCAGGGGCCATTGCGGTCCCCCACGCCAGCGTGACCCCCCCGGCTCCGCATTGTCACAGCCTGGGGGGGTCGGGGCACGGCGGGACCCCTCAGCCCCCTGTGCCCCCCGGGGGTCTCGGCCCTGCAGGGCTCTGCGTGCCCCCCACGCGCGGGGTTCCCCCGGATCTGGCACCGCTCCGGGCAGGGGGGCATCACCGGAGGTGTCCGTGCTGCCGCCCCGGGGCTGTGACGGTGGGGCTGCGGGATCTGCCCTCACACCCCGTGGGGACGGCGCTGTCCCCTCCAGTGTTCCCCTGTCCTCTCCAGTGCTCCCGGTGTCCCAAGCAAGGGCCGCCCCTGCCCATCGCTCAGGTGTCCCACGCTGCAGGGGGGGGACGACGACGACACGGGGTCACGGCGGGTCCGACACCGGCACCAGAACATCCCTGTCCCTGTCCCATCCCTGTCCCTGTCCCTGTCCCTGTCCCTGTCCCATCCCTGTCCCTGTCCCTGTCCCTGTCCCTGTCCCATCCCTGTCCCATCCCTGTCCCTGTCCCTGTCCCTGTCCCTGTCCCTGTCCCTGTCCCTGTCCCATCCCTGTCCCTGTCCCTGTCCCATCCCTGTCCCATCCCTGTCCCTGTCCCTGTCCCTGTCCCCATCCCTGTCCCTGTCCCTGTCCCTGTCCCTGTCCCTGTCCCTGTCCCTGTCCCCATCCCTGTCCCCATCTCTGTCCCATCCCCGTCCCTGTCCCTGTCCCTGTCCCCATCCCTGTCCCTGTCCCCATCCCTGTCCCTGTCCCTGTCCCTGTCCCATCCCTGTCCCATCCCTGTCCCTGTCCCATCCCTGTCCCTGTCCCCATCCCTGTCCCCATCTCTGTCCCTGTCCCATCCCTGTCCCTGTCCCTGTCCCTGTCCCCATCCCTGTCCCTGTCCCCATCCCTGTCCCTGTCCCATCCCTGTCCCTGTCCCTGTCCCCATCCCTGTCCCATCCCTGTCCCTGTCCCATCCCTGTCCCTGTCCCCATCCCTGTCCCCATCCCTGTCCCTGTCCCTGTCCCATCCCTGTCCCTGTCCCATCCCTGTCCCTGTCCCTGTCCCTGTCCCTGTCCCTGTCCCCATCCCTGTCCCCATCTCTGTCCCTGTCCCATCCCTGTCCCATCCCTGTCCCATCCCTGTCCCTGTCCCCATCCCTGTCCCTGTCCCTGTCCCATCCCTGTCCCATCCCTGTCCCCATCCCCATCTCTGTCCCTGTCCCCATCCCTGTCCCATCCCTGTCCCCATCCCCATCTCTGTCCCTGTCCCATCCCTGTCCCCATCCCTGTCCCCATCCCTGTCCCCATCCCTGTCCCTGTCCCCAGCCCTGTCCCCATCCCCGTCCCTGTCCCCATCCCTGTCCCCGTCCCCATCCCTGTCCCCATCCCTGTCCCCCATCCCCATGCCTGTCCCATCCCTGTCCCCGTCCCCATCCCCATCCCTGTCCCTGTCCCCATCCCTGTCCCCATCCCTGTCCCCATCCCTGTCCCCATCCCCATGCCTGTCCCATCCCTGTCCCCAGAGCCGCTGCCCCCATGGTGGGGCCGGGGGGGTTAAAGGGGGGCGGGGCAGCGCCCTGGGCCCCCCCGGGGGTGGGAGGGGGCTCGGGGGGAGCTCTGGGCCCCCCCAGCGCTCCGTGGGTACCACAGCGGGCGCTTGGCAACGCGGCATCCCCCGGCTTCCCGTTGCCATGGCAACAGCGCGGGAGATGTCAGAGCGGGGGGGGAGCTCAGGGATGTGGGGGCTCGGAACGGGCGGGGGGCGGCAACGGAGCCCCGCCCACAGTGACGTCACCGGACACCCCCGCGTGGGGGCGGGGCCATCGGGGGGAGGAGACCCCAAACCCCCGCAGCCCCTCCCCCATCAGGGGACCACCCCCCCCCCAGCAACAAGTGCCCCCCCCAGGGCCCCCCCAGCATCAGAGCCCCTCCCACACCGCAGCTTCCCCCCAATCCCCCAGCAGCCCCCCGGAATCCTCCAGCAGGGCTCCCCCCAACCCCGCCAGGGCCCCCCCAGTCCCCCCAGGGCCTCCCAAGTCCCATCGGGGTCCCCCTAATCTTCTGAGGCCCCCCCCCAATCCAACCGGCGCCCCCTCCAATCCCCCCAGGGACCCCAATCCCACCGGGACCCCAAAGTCCCATCAGGGCCCCCCAATCCTTCCAGGGCCCCCCAACCCCCCGGAGCCCTCCCCCCAATCCCCCTAGAGCACCCCCCGCCCCCTCAGGCCCCCCCCGCAGACGCAGGCAGGAGGAAGTGGCCCCATGGCCCCGTTCCCACAGCCGGGCCCGGAAACCGCCCCAGGGCCCCAGACGGAAATGGGGGGGCCCCAACCCCCAGCAGGGCCTGCACCCCCCCTGCACCCCCTGGAGGGTCCCCATGGGGGGCGGGCACTGCCAAACCCCCCCGTGGCACTGGGGGGCACCGGGGCATAGAATGGGGGGGGCATGGAATAGGGGGCAGGGACCCCCTGAGCTGGGGCAGGACCAGTGTGGGGCTGGGGGGACACCAGGGTCACATCTGTCCATCTCTCTGTCCATCTGTCTGTCCATCTACCCCTCCATCCATCCATCCATCCATCCATCCATCCATCCATCCATCCATCCATCCATCCATCATCCATCCATCCATCCATCCATCATCCATCCATCATCCATCCATCCATCCATCCATCCATCCATCATCCATCCATCCATGGACACTGTCCATCCATCCATCCATCCATCCATCCATCCATCCATCATCCATCCATCCATCCATCCATCCATCCATCATCCATCCATCATCCATCCATCCATGGACACTGTCCATCCATCCATCCATCCATCCATCCATCCATCCATCATCCATCCATCCATCCATCCATCCATCCATCATCCATCCATCATCCATCCATCCATGGACACTGTCCATCCATCCATCCATCCATCCATCCATCCATCCATCCATCCATCCATCCATCATCCATCCATCCATCCATCCATCCATCATCCATCCATCATCCATCCATCCATCCATCCATCCATCATCCATCCATCCATCCATCCATCCATCCATCCATCCATCCATCCATCCATCATCCATCCATCATCCATCCATCCATGGACACTGTCCATCCATCCATCCATCCATCCATCCATCCATCCATCCATCCATCCATCATCCATCCATCATCCATCCATCCATCCATCCATCATCCATCCATCCATCCATCCATCCATCCATCCATCCATCCATCCATCCATCATCCATCCATCATCCATCCATCCATCCATCCATCCATCATCCATCCATCCATCCATCCATCCATCCATCCATCCATCCATCCATCCATCCATCATCCATCCATCCATCCATCCATCCATCCATCCATCCATCCATCCATCCATCCATCCATCCATCCATCCATCCATCCATCCATCCCTGTGTCCATCCCTCCCTTCCACCTGCCCTGCTGTCCGTCTGTCCATCCATACCTCCAGCCAGCTCCCTGTCTGTCCATGCCTCAATCCCTCCCCTTGTTCCTCCACCCATCTGCCCACGCCTCATCCCTCCACCCACCCACACATCCACCCACAGGATGTCCATCCACTGCCCATCCATCTGTCCATCCACTCTCCATCCACTGCCCATCCATCTGTCCATCCACTCTCCATCCACTCTCCATCCATCTGTCCATCCACTGCCCATCCATCTGCCCATCCACTGCCCATCCGCCTGTCCATCCATCTGTCCATCCATCTGCCCATGAACTGCCCATCCGACTGTCCATCCATCTGTCCATCACTCTCCATCCATCTGTCCATCCTCCTGTCCATCCACTGTCCCTCCCCTGTCCATCCTCCTGTCCATCCACCTGCCCATCCATTGTCCATCCATCTGTCCATCCGCTCTCCATCCGCTCTCCATCCACCTGTCCTCCTGCCTGTGCCCCTTAGTGTCCCCTCCAGTGTCCCCTCGGTGTCCCCCCGGTGTCCCCCAGTGCCGGTGTCCCCCCGGTACCTCGGAGGGCCCTGAGGGCGCTGCTGTCCCCCTGCCTGTGCCCCTCGGTGTCCCCTCATTGCCTCCCCGGTGTCCCCAGCCCCGTTGTCCCCGCGGTGTCCCGCTGTCCCCGCGGTGTCCCACTGTCCCCCTGATGTCCCGCTGTCCCCGCGGTGTCCCCGGTACCTCGGAGGGCGCGGAGGGCGCTGCTCAGGCTGGCTCTCAGCCGGGGCTCGGCCACGCTCTCCACGAGCCGCACCAGGCGGTTCAGGTGGCCCTTGGCCCCCTCGTGCCGGGCCACCTCGGCCCGGATGGCGGCCAGAGCCTCGCGCCGCTCTCGGGGGGCCCCCATGGCACCCCCGGTCCGTGCTCCGCGCTCGCTTCCTGCCGGGGCCGCGGCGCCACCCGCGGGGACACGTCACGGGCGGGGCTGGCACGGCCCGGCCCCGGTGCACCGGGACAGCCGGGACACGCTGGGACACGCTGGGACACGCTGGGACACGGGCACGGCCCGGCACGCCCGACGCCACGCCACGGGCACGGCAGTGACAGGCACAGGGGGCACACGCGTGGGGACACGGGTGGGAGCGGAGGGGAAAACCCCGAGGACACCACGGCGTGTCTGGGGACACCCTGGGGGCTCAGGGGGACACCCACGGGGGGCTGTGTACACACGTTGGGGACACATGGGCCGGCTGGGACACGTGTGCAGTGACACACGGGCATGCTGGGGACACGGACACAGCAGTGACACGCTGGGGACGTGTGCAGTGACACACGGGCATGCTGGGGACATGGGTGCAGTGACAGGGACACAGCAGTGACATGCTGGGGACACACACGGGCACGGCAGTGACAGGCACAGGGGACACACACGTGGGGACACACACACGAGTGACACACAGGGGGGACACGTGGGGACACACACACACGGGTGGGAGATGAGGGGACACCCTGAGGACACCACGGAGTGTGCAGGGACACCCTGGAGGCTCAAGGGGACACCCACGGGGGGCTGTGTACACACGCTGGGGATGTGGGGACATGCGTGTGTGTGTGGTGACACGGTTACAGCCGTGACATGCTGGGGACATGGGTGCGGTGACAGGGAGGACACCACGGTGTATGCGGGGACACCGAGGACACCACGGCGTGTCTGGGGACATCCTGGGGACACACGGGGACACCCACGGGGGGCTGTGTACACACGCTGGGGATGTGGGGACATACGTGTGTGTGGTGACACGGATACGGCCATGACATGTATGGGCACACTGGGGACACAGGTGTGGTGACAGGGACACAGCAGCGATGCGCTGGGGATGTGTATGGACACACGGACACGCTGGGGACATGTGCAGCGACACACAGGCACACTGGGGACACGTGTGCAGTGACAGGGACACAGCAGTGACACACTGGGGACATGCGTGCAGTGACACGTTGTGGACACACAGGTGCGCTGGGACATGGGTGTGGTGACACAGACACAGCCGTGACATGCCGGAGACATGTATGGGCACATGAACAGGCTGGGGACATGTGTGTGGTGACACGGACACAGCAATGACATGTTGGGGATGTATGTGGGCACACGGACACGCTGGGGACGTGTGCAGTGACACAGACACAGCAGTGACACGCTGGGGACACGTATGGGAACACGGACAGGCTGGGGACATGTGCAGTGACACACGGACATGCCAATGATGTGCGCAGTCACACATGGACATGTGCAGTGACACATGGACACGTAAAGGACACGTGCAGCCACACGGACATGCCAATGACATGTGGAGTGACACGGACATGCTGGGGACACATGCAGTGACACAGGGACATGCTAATGACGTGTGCAGTGACACATGGGCACACTGGGGATGTGTGCAGTGACACACGGACATGCTAAGGACACTGCAGTAACACACAGACACGTGCAGTGACACATGGACACGCTAAGGACATGTGAAGTGACACACAGACACACTAAGGACACTGCAGTGACACGCGGGCATGTGCAGTGACACACGGACACTGCAGTGACACACAGACACGCTAAGGACATGTGTGCCATCCCGTGCACACACAGCCCACCCCCAGATGTCCCTCCAGGTGTCCCCAGATGTCACCCCAGGCACACCCAGGGCCCTCGGGGGTGTCCCCGTGTCCCCCCCCCGGCCATGGCTCCTGCCCACCCCCCCAGTGCCCACAGGGGGCCCCAGGACCTGGGGCGGTGCCACCGCCTGCGGGGGTGACAGCGGGCACGGGGGGGTCCCAACATCCATTGGGGGGTCCCAGGGGTCACTGTGGGGTCCCAACATCCATTGGGGGGTCCCAGCGGTCACTGGGGGGTCCCAACATCCATTGGGGGGTCCCAGGGGTCACTGGGGGGTCCCAACATCCATTGGGGGGTCCCAGGGGTCACTGGGGGGTCCAAGGGATCACTGTGGGGTCCCAGTGGCCATTGTGGGGTGACAGCACTCATTGTGGGGTCCCAACATCCACTGTGGGGTCCCAATGGTCATTGAGGGGTCCCAACACCCCCAAGGGGTCCCAGGGGTCACTGTGGGGTCCCAGCATCCACTGGGGGTTCCCAGCACTCTTTGGGGGTCCCGGTGTCCCCATCCCCCACAGCGTCCAAGGCAGAGGCGGGAATGGGGTCAGGGGGGTTTATTGAGGGGTCTGGGGGGTTCATTGGGGGTCCTGGGGGGGTCTATTGAGGGGTCCTGGGGGTCTATGGGGGAGTCAGGGGGGTCCTGGGGGGTTCATTGGGGGTCCTGGGGGGTTCACTGTGGGGTCAGGGGGTCCTGGGGGGTTCACTGTGGGGTCAGGGGGTACGCCGATGCCACCAGGCGCTGCTTGTCCCAGCTGTAGGTCTGGATGGTGGCGGCCTCGCCCCCCAGGCTGATGTGGCACCTGCGGGCACAGGTGAGGGTGAGCCCGGGGCTGGGACCCCCGGGTGGGCACCAAACCCCCGGGTGGGCACCAGAGCCCTTGGCTGGATACCACAAACACCGGGTGGGCACCACAGCCCCCGGGTGGGTGCCAGGTCACCCCTGGGGTAGTGCCAGCCCCCTGCCCTCGGTGCCAGTCCCCTCCCTTCGGTGCCAGCCCCCTCCCATCAGTGCCATCCCCCTGGGGTGGTGCCAGCCCCCTCGGGCGGTGCCAGCCCCCTCTGCCCGCGGTGCCAGCCCCCTCCCCACGGTGCCAGCCCCCTTCCGTCAGTGCCAGCCCCCTCCTCTCAGTGCCAGACCCTCGGGCGGTGCCAGCCCCCTCCCCGCAGTGCCAGCCCCTTCCGTCAGTGCCAGCCCCCTCCTCTCAGTGCCAGACCCTCGGGCGGTGCCAGCCCCCTCCCCTCGGTGCCAGCCCCCTCCCCTCGGTGCCAGCCCCCTGTGGCAGTGCCAGCCCCTGCCCGCGGTGCCCGCGCTCACTGGCTGTCGGGCCGTGCCAGGAAGCAGAGCGTGAACAGCGCCAGGTCGAACTCGGGGCTGGAGCCCACCAGCAGCGACCCCCGCGATTTGAGGTGCCCGTCCCAGCGGAACCGCAGCGACAGCACGTCCGGGAAGGCCGCCCACTGCCGGGACAGACGGACAGACAGACGGACGGACGGGGGGAGACGGCGGGGACAGACACACAGACAGACAGACAAGGGGACACAGCGGGGACAGACACACAGACAGACAGACAGACACACACACACAGACAGACAGACAGACAGACAAGGGGACACGGCGGGGACAGACACACAGACAGACACACAGACACACAGACAGACAGACACACAGACAGACAGACAGGGGGAGACGGCGGGGACAGACACACAGACAGACACACAGACAAGGGGACACGGCGGGGACAGACACACAGACAGACAGACACACACACACACACAGACACACACACAAAGACACACAGACACACACACAGATGGACAGACAGGGGGACACGGCGGGGACAGACACACAGACAGACAGACACACACACACACAGACACACACAGACACACAGACAAGGGGACACGGCGGGGACAGACACACAGACAGACAGACACACAGACGCACACAGACAGATGGACAGACAGACACACAGACAGACACACAGACAGACAGACAGACACACACACACACAGACACACAGACACAGACACACAGACAAGGGGACATGGCGGGGACAGACACACAGACAGACAGACAGACACACACACACAGACACACACAGACACACACAGACAGACACACAGACACACAGACACACAGACACACAGACACACAGACAAGGGGACACGGCGGGGACAGACACACAGACAGACAGACACACAGACGCACACAGACAGATGGACAGACAGACACACAGACAGACACACAGACAGACAGACAAGGGGACACGGCGGGGACAGACACACAGACACACACACACACACAGACACACACACACACAGAGACAGACAGACAGACACACACACAGACAGACAGACGGACAGACAGGGGGACACGGTGCCGTGGGTGCCCATCCGCAGCCACAGCGCAGCCAGGGGGGCACAGGGAGGGGCACGGGGGTGGGCACGGGGGTACCCAGGCCATGAGGGGACAGGGACACGCGGGTACAGCCTCAGGGGGACCGCGGGTGCGGCCTCTGGGGACAGGGACACCAGGGATGCTCCAGGGGACAAGCAGTGGGGACAACCCAGGGGACGGCGAGGTTCGGGGGGACTGTGGAGGGTGGGACCTGGGGGACACAGTGACAGCGACCCTGGGGACAGCCTTGGGGACAGAGAGCTTGGCTGGGGACACTGAGGGGGATGGGGCAGGAGGGGGAGCCCAGGGTGCTGCAGTGGGTGCCCCCTCTGTGTCCCTGTGTCCTGCTCAGGGAATTCCTCCCCGTGTCCCCACGTCCCCTGTGTCCCCCTGTCCCTGTGTCCCCATGAATCCCGTGTCCCCCTATCCCCATGTCCCCATGTCCCCCTGTCCCCGCGTCCCCCTGTCCCCTGGGTCTCCATATCCCCCAGTGGTGTCCCCATCCCTTACTCAGGGAATCCCTCCCTATGTCCCCATGTCCCCCTGTCCCCCGTGTCCCCCGTGTCCCCCATGTCCCCTGTCCCCTCACAGGCCCATCTCAGGTGTAGCTCAGCTACTCCAGCCATCCCCATGTCCTTGTGTCCCCCATGTCCCCATGTCCTCCCTGTCCTCATGTCCCCATGTCCCTGTGTCCCCTGTCCCCACTCACAGGCCTGTTCCAGGTGTAGCTCAGGTACTGCAGCCTCCCCCATGTCCCCATGTCCCCATGTCCCTATGTCCCCCCATGTCCCCTCACGGGTCCATCCCAGGTGTAGCCCAGGTACTCCAGCTGCCCACATGTCCCCCTGTCCCCCTGTGTCCCCCCATGTCCCCATGTCCCCCCATGTCCCCACTCACAGGCCCGTCCCAGGTGCAGCCCAGGTACTGCAGCCTCCCCAATGTCCCTGTGTCCCCTCTGTGTCCCCTCTGTGTCCCCCATGTCCCCCCTGTCCCCACTCACGGGCCCGTCCCAAGTGTAGCCCAGGTACTGCAGCCACCCCCATGTCCCTGTGTCCCCTCTGTGTCCCCTCTGTGTCCCCCCTGTCCCCCTGTCCCCACTCACGGGCCCGTCCCAGGTGTAGCCCAGGTACTGCAGCCTCCCCGCGCTCTCCAGCGCCTGCAGCTGTACCCAGTTGTGACACCCAGACACCGCGTCCTTCTTCACCTCCCCTGGGGACACGGGTGACACCGACAGCCGGTGAGCACAGCTGTTCCCCTCAGGGCCCCCCCGACCCCCGGCATTGCCCCCCAAACCTCCCCAGCTCTATCCCACAGTGTCCCCCCCACCCCCTTGGTGTCCCCCATGCCCTTGGTGTCCCCCCATCCCCACAGTGTCCCCCCCATGCCCTTGGTGTCCCCCTCATTCCCTTGGTGTCCCCCCATGCCCTTGGTGTCCCCCATGCCCTTGGTGTCCCCCCCATCCCCTCAGTGTCCCCCCCACCCCCTTGGTGTCCCCCATGCCCTTGGTGTCCCCCCATTCCCTTGGTGTCCCCCTGTTCAACCCCTGTCCCTGCTCCCTCCCATCCCCACAGTGTCCCCCCCTCCCCAGTGCCCCCACATGTCCCCCCGTGTCCCCCCGTGTCCCCCCGTGTCCCCAGTGTCCCCTCACCCACGAAGACGTGCTCGAAGCCGGACGAGTCCAGCGCCTTTCCTTTGGAGCGCGAGTAGAGCCCGAACCACATGGAGTGGAGATCGGCCCGGAACGCCTCGGCCGAGGGGTACAGCCCTGGGGACAGCGTGGGGACAGCGTGGGGACAGTGTGGGGACAGGGGTACAGCCCTGGGGACAGCGTGGGGACAGCATGGGGACAGTGTGGGGACAGGGGTACAGCCCTGGGGACAGCGTGGGGACAGTGTGGGGACAGGGGTACAGCCCTGGGGACAGCGTGGGGACAGGGGTACAGCCCTGGGGACAGCGTGGGGACAGCGTGGGGACAGTGTGGGGACAGGGGTACAGCCCTGGGGACAGCACGGGGACAGCGTGGGGACAGTGTGGGGACAGGGGGTACAGCCCTGGGGACAGTGTGGGGACATGGGGCACAGCCCTGGGGACAGGGTGGGCCATGTGGACAGGGGGGTCCAGCCCTAAGGACAGGGCAGGAGGACAGGAGGGACACTATGGGGACACTTTGGGGCAGGGGGAACACCATGGGGACACTGTGGGAAGACCGTGGGGACAAGGGGAACATTGTAGGGACACTGTGGGGATGCTGTAGGGACAGGGGCACAATGGGGGGACACTGTGGGAATGTCGTGGGGACAGAGAGATCACCATGGGGACACTGCAGGGACAGAGGGAGCACTGTGGGGACCCCGCAGGGACACCGTGGGGATGGGGGGAACACTGTGGGGACATCATGGGGACACTGTGGGAACATTGTGCAGACAGGGGCATCACCATGGGGACACTGTGGGGACACTGTAGGGACAGGGGGAGCACCGTGGGGACACCAGGAGGACAAGGGGTCACCATGGAGTTAGGGGGAACTCCATGGGGACATCTTGGGGATAGGGGACACCGTGGGGACAGCACGGGGACAGAGGGAACACCGCGGGGACATCATGGGGACACGGTGGGGACACCATGGGGACACTGTAGGAACAGGGGAAACACCATGGGGATATTATGGGGACGCCATGGAGACAGGGGGAACACCATGGGGACATCGGGGGGACAGGGGGAACACCATGGGGACACTGTGGAGATACCATGGGGACACCACGGGGACACGGGGACAGCGTGGGGACATCGTGGGGACAGAGGGATCACCATGGAGACACTGCGGGGATAGAGGGAACGCCGTGGGGTCACCACGGGGACAGGGGGACACCGCGGGGATGTCATGGGGACGCCGTGGGGATAGGGAGAACAGCGTGGGGACATCATGGGGACAGGGGGACGTAACGGGGACATCGTGTCCCCACCTTTGTGGAGCACGAAGCGCTCGAGCAGCGCCAGCACCGGCGTGGCCAGCGCGGCCTCCAGGAAGCGCCGCTGCTCCCGCAGCTCCTCCGGCGGCTCCGCCTCAGCCCGGCCCGTCTGAGGCTCGTAATTGTCCAGCAGGGCCAGCAGCGCCGAGACCGTGGGGACAGCCAGGAGCGACGGCGACACCCGCGAGAACAGCCTGGGACACGGGACAGGGAGTGGGGCGGGATGGGATAAACCACGGGATGGGATTGGGGTTGGGATGGGATGGCACTGGGGTGAGATTGCATTGGGATTGGGATTGAGACTGGAGTGGGATTGGGATTAGGATGGGATTGGGATCGGGGTGGGGTTGGGGTGGGGTTGGGGTGGGGTTGGGATCAGGATTGGGGTTGGGATGGGATAGAATTAGGGTTGGGATGGGATTAGGGTGGAATGCGATTGGGATTGGGGCGGGATTGGAATGGGTTGGGATTGGGATTGGAATTGGATTGGGGTTGGGATTAGGATGGGATGGCACTGGGGTGAGATTGGATTGGGATTGGGATTGGGATTGAGACGAGTGGGATTGGGATTAGGATGGGATTGGGATTGGGATTGGGGTGGGATTGGAATGGGTTGGGATTGGGATTGGAATTGGATTGGGGTTGGGATTAGGATGGGATGGCACTGGGGTGAGATTGGATTGGGGTGGGATTGGGACTAGAGTGGGATTGGGATTGGGTTGGGATGAGATTAAGATGGAATCTGATTGGGGTTGGGATGGCATTGAGATTGGCATCAGGGTCGGGTTGGCATCAGGGCTGGGATGGGGTTGGCCTGGGATTAGGATGGAATGCAATCGGCTTTGGGATTGGGTTTGGGGTTGGGTTGGAGTAGGACGGGATTGGGATTGGGATTGGGTGGAAGGCAGGGGTGGGCACAGGTGGCATCAAGGGGTGAGGACAGAGCCGGGCGGGACAGAGAGCGGGAAGGGCAGAGGGGAGGGGGATGAGGGGAACACGGAGGGCGCCGAGCGCCCCCCACCCTCCAGCCCTGCCCCCCCCCGTGCCCACCTGCCCGAGCCCTCCAGGTTCAGCTCCAGCTGCCCCGGCCCAGCCCGGTTCGAGTCCGCGGCGAGCAACTGCTCCGAGAGCTCCCGGAGCTCCGCGTCCGACACCGCCCGGGGCTCCGGTACCTCCCGAGGGGGCTCCGGTATCTCCCGGGGCTCAGGGGGAGCCCCCCCGGTCCCGGTGCCCGGTACCGATCACCAGCAGCAGCCACAGCAGCCACGGAGCCATCGCTGCCCCCACCCCGGGCCCGCTGTCGCTTTTAGCCGCCCCTATCGCCCCTTCCGCTGTCGCGATAACGCGCCAAGGTCGCGACATGACCTCGCCAGACCCCGGGGGGGCCACCCCGACCGCCCCCCCCCCCCCCCCCCCCCCCCGGGCCGGCTGCACCCCCGGTTCCCCCCGTTGGTGACCCCAAGGACAGGTGTGGGGACTCGACCCTCCCCCCCCAAATTTGGGCCCTCCCGGGGTGCGGGGACCCCCAAAGCGCCCCCCCCCCGCCCCCCCGGAGCTGTTTAATGATTAATTAATGAATTAATCATTGGGGCGTTGATAAGGGAGCAAATGTGGCCCCTCAAGGACTTCCCAGGAGGGCGCGGCCTCGGCGGGGCACGGTGGGTTTGGGGTACACGGGGGGGGGCTGGGGTTCCCCAGGATCCTCCAGAGCCCCCCAGGACCCCCCAGAATCTCCCATGGCCCTCCAGGATCCCCCAGGGCCCCCCTGGACCCCCACATGGCCCCCCAGAACCCCATCATAGCCCCCCAGGATCCCCCCCATGTCCTTCAGAATCCCCCCATGACCCTCCATGATTGCCCAGAGCCCCACCCGGAACCCCCCAGAGCCCCCCTGGACCCCCCAGAGCCCCCCAGGATTCTCCCAGGGGCTATGGGGGGGATCCTGGAGGGCTCTGGGGGTCCCTGGGGTGCCATGGGGGGTTCCTGGGAGAATCTGGGGGGCTCCTGGGGTGCAATAGGGGGGTCCTGGGGTGCCATGGGAGGGTTCCTGGGGGGCTCTGGAGGCGTTCTGGGGACCATGAGGGGTCCCTGGGGTGCCATGGGGGGTTCCTGGGGGGCCATGGGGGATCCTGGAGGGATCCTGGGGGGCTCTGGGGGTCCTGGGGTGCCATGGGGGGGTCCCTGGGGGGTTCTGGGGTTGGGCGGGGCCGGGATTTGTGCGGCCAGGGGGGGTCGGAGGAGGGGCGAGATTCTGGGGGCGGGGCAACTCCAAAATCGTCCCGCCCCCTCCAGGGAGGCCCCGCCCCGCCTCGGCCGAGCTGTGCGCATGCGCAGTAAGGAGCAAGCATATTATGATGTGGGCGTGTCTATATCCATATACGGTGCTAGGGGCGGGGCCTAAACACGGGTACTGGGCGGGGCCTAAGGGCGGGGCTATGCAGACACAGGGCGCGGTGGGCGGGGCGGGGCCCCTGCGCAGGCGCAGTGCGGGCGGGCGCGCCGGGCGCGGGGCCGCGGTTTAAAGGGGCCGCGGCGCGGGGAGCCCGGAACGTCCCGGAACCCCCGGGAGCCCCGGGAGCCCTGAGACCCCCGGGACCCCCCGGGGCCCTCAGCATCCTCCCGGGACTGCCGCGAAGCCCCCGAGCCCGCCATGGTCTGCGGAGGCTTCGCCTGTTCGCGCAACGCGCTCTGCGCCCTCAACGTGGTTTATGTGGTGAGCGGGGGGGGGGTGTGAGGGGAATGGGGACCCCTCGGGTCTAGGGGGGCTCTGAAGGGATCGGGGACCCCTCTGGGGTAGGCTTTGAGGGAATTGGGGACCCCTCTGGGGGAGCCGTGAGGGGAATGGGGACCCCTCAAGTCTGGGGCGCTCTGAGGGGAATGGGGACCCCTCTGCCCTGGGGGGGGATTGGGGACCCCTCAGCTCTGGTGGGCTATGAGGGGTTTGGGGACGTCTCAGCACTGTGGGGGATTGGGGACCCCTCGGGTCTGGAGGGCTCTGAGGGGAATGAGGACCCCTCTGCCCTGGGGGGGGATTGGGGATCCCTCAGCTCTGGGGGGCTCTGAGGGGAATGGGGACCCCTCTGCCCTGGGGGGGGATTGGGGACCCCTCAGCTCTGGGGGGCTATGAGGGGTTTGGGGACGTCTCAGCACTGTGGGGGATTGGGGACCCCTCGGGTCTGGGGGGGCCGTGAGGGGTTTGGGGACCCCTCGGGTCTGGGGGAGGAGTGGGGACCCCTCAGCTCTGGGGGGGCCGTGAGGGGATTGGGGACCCCTCAGCTCTTCTGGGCGGGGATTGGGGACCCCTCTGCCCTGAGGGGACTCTGAGGGCATTGGGGACCCCTCAGCTCTGGGAGAGATTGGAGACCCCTCAGCCTTGGGGAGATCTGGGAGGTCTGCAGGGCGGGGGATCCCCATCAGTTTGGGGTTCTGGGGTGCTGGGGGGTCCCCAAAGCCGGGGGGCTCCTGGGACCCGCGGTCTGGGGGCGGCTCTGGGGCTGCCCCTGTAGGGGGGGCTGGGCAGGGCTGGGGGGGGGCAGTCCCGGTTTGGGGGGCAGTCCCGGTTTGGGGGGCACGGTCCCGGTTTGGGGGGCACAGTCCCTGTTTGAGGGGCTCAGTCCCGGTTTGGGGGGCACAGTCCCGGTTTGGGGGGCACGGTCTCGGTTTGGGGGGCACAGTCCCGGTTTGGGGGGGGGTTCAGTCCCGGTTCAGGGGGGCACAGTCCCGGTTTGGGGGCACGGTCCCGGTTTGGGGGCACAGTCCCTATCTGGGGGGGCTCACTCCCGGTTTGGAGGGGGTGTTATGCTGGGGGGGCTCAGTCCCAGTTCGGGAGGGGGCTCAGTCCCGGTTCAAGGGTACAGTCCTGGTTCGGGGGACGCAGTCCCGGTTCGGGGGGGTTCTGGGGGTGTCGGTGCCCCCCGCCCGGTGCCCCCTGCCCGGTTACCCCCACCCGGTGCCCCCTGACCCGTGCCCCCCGGTGCCCGCAGCTGGTGGGAGTGCTGCTGGTGGCCGTGGCGGGCTGGGCGCGGGGCCTGGCCGGGGGTTCCAGCCCCCCCCTGCTCGGAGGAGCCTTCGCCGTCGGAGTCTTCCTCCTGCTGATCGCGGCGCTGGGGCTGCTCGGGGCCCTGCGGCACCACCAGGTCCTGCTCTTCTTCGTATCCTTTGGAGGGGCGAGAACCTCCGAGGACCCTCCTGGCACCCCCAACCCCTCCAGGGGACTCTCCTGGCACCCCCAGCCCACTTGGGCACCACGTCCTGCCCTGCTCTGTCCCCTCGGCCCAAAGCCCCCCTTGGTACCCAGCACCCCTGGCTGGCCCTCCAGCCCTGGCAGTGTCCCCAACACCCCTCTGGCTGTCCCAAACACCCCCTGGATGTCCCTACCACCCCTAGCAGTGTCCCCAGTGCCCCCCCTGGACATCCCTGGCACCTCTGGCAGTGTCCCCAGCACCCCCTGGGTGTCCCTGGCACCCCTGACAGTGTCCCCAGCGCCCGTCTGGCTGTCCCAAATACCCCCTGGCTGTCCCTGGCACCCCTAGCAGTGTCCCCAACACACCCTGGATGTCCCCAGTGCTCCCCTGGGTTTACCTGGCACTGTCCCGAAGACCCCCTGGCTCCCCTGGCAGTGTCCCCAGTTTCCCCTGGATGTCCCAAACACCCTCTCAATATCCCTGGCACCCCTGGCAGTGTCCCCAAATTTCCTTGTGTGTCCCCAGTGCCCCCTAGGTGTCCCTGGCACCCCTGGCAGTGTCCCCAACACCCCCTGGATGTCCCCAGTGCCCCCCTGGGTTTACCTGGCAGTGTCCCGAAGACCCCCTGGCTCCCTGGCAGTGTCCCTAAGCCCCTCTGGATGTCCCTGATAGTGTCCCCCATGCCCCTTTGATGTCCCTGCCATTGTCCCCAAGACCCCCTGGCTGGCCCTGGCAGCCCTGGCAGTGTCCCCAAATTCCCTTGGATGTCCCCAGTGCCCCCCGAGTGTCCCTGACACCCTTGCCAGTGTCCCTGACCCCCCCTGGGTGTCCCTGGCACCCCTGGCAGTGTCCCCAGCACCTCCCTGGATGTCCCCAGTGCCCTCCTGAGTGTCCCTGGCAGTGTCCCCAAGACCCCTTGGCTGGCCCTGGCACCCCTGGCAGTGTCCTCAACTTCCCTTGGATGTCCCCAGTGCCCCCTGAGTGTCCCTGACACCCTTGGCAATGTCCCTGAGCCCCTCTAGATGTCCCTGGCAGTGTCCCCAGTGCCCCTCTGGATGTTTCTGGCACCCCTGGCAATGTCCCCAGCACCCCCTGAATGTCCCCAGTGCCCCCTGGGTGTCCCTGGCACCCCTGGCAGTGTCCCTAAACCCCTCTGGATGTCCCTGATAGTGTCCCCGATGCCCCTTTGGATGTCCCTGCCATTGTCCCCAAGACCCCCTGGCTGGCCCTGGCACCCCTGGCAGTGTCCCCAGCACCCTCTGGATGTCCCCAGTGCCCTCCTGGATGTCCCTGGCAGTGTCCCCAGTGCCCCTCCGGATGCACCTGGCACCCCTGGCAGTGTCCCCAGCACCCTCTGGATGTCCCTGGCACCCCTGGCAGTGTCCCCAGCATCCCCTGGATGTCCCCAAGCCCCCCTGGGTGTCCCTGGCACCCCTGGCAGTGTCCCCAGCACCCTCTGGATGTCCCTGGCACCCCTGGCAGTGTCCCCAGCACCCTCTGGATGTCCCCACCCCCCTCCCCTGTGCCCCCCCCAGCTCAGCCCCCTTCAGACCCTTCAGGGGGCTCAAACCCCACCCGGGGACCCCAAAACCTGCAGGGGGTCTGGCTGTGGGGGCTCAGGGGGATTTGGGGGGGGATCCCGAGGGGATTTTTGGGGGGATCCCGAGGGGGTTTTGGGGGGTCTCTGTGCGTGTGTGCCCCCCTTGACCCCCCCCCAGTACGTGCTGATCCTGGGCCTGGTGTTCCTGTGCCAGCTCGGCGTGTCCTGCGCCTGCCTCGCCCTGGGCCGCGACGCTCAGGTGGGTGCGGGGACCCCCAAAACCCCCGGGACCCCCCAAAACCACCTGGGACCCCCCAGAACCCCCTGGGACCCCCCAAAACACCCTGGGACCCCCCAAAACACCCTGGGACCCCCCCAAAACACCCTGGGACCCTCCCGGGCCCCTCCAAATCCCACGGGACCCCCAGAACACCCTGGGAGCCCCCGAAATGCCCTGGGAACCCCCAAAACCCCCCCGGGTTACCCAAAACCCTCTGGGACCACCCCCAGAACCCACTGGGAACCCCTAAAAACCCCTGAGACCCCCCTTGGGTCCCCCAAAATCCCTAGGACCCCCAAAACCCCCTGGGAACCCCCAAAACCCCCAGGACCCCCCAAACCCCCTGGGACCCTCCGGGCCCCTCCAAATCCCACGGGACCCCTCCAAATCCATTGGGAACCCCAAAACCCCCTGGGAGCCCCCGAAATGCCCTGGGACGCCTCAAAACCCCATGGGACCCCCCCGGGACCCCCAAAACCTCTGGACCCCCCAAAACCCCCTGGGTTACCCAAAACCCACTGGGACCCCCCCAGAACCCACTGGGAACCCCTAAAACCCCTGGGACCCCCCAGGCCCTCTAAACTCCCCGGGACCCCTAAAACCCCCCAGGACCCCCCTTGGGTCCCCCAAAATTTCCTGGGACTCCCAAACCCCCCCAAAACCTCCCCAGGCTCCCCAAAAACCCCTGGGACCTCCAAATGCCCGGGATCCCTGAAAACCCTCTGGGACCCCCCAAAACCCCCTGGGAGCCCCAGAACCTCACAGGCCCCCCAAAACCCTCTGGGAACCCCAGAACCCCCAGGGATTCCCCCCCGGGCCCCCCAAAACCCCCTGGGACCCTCTCGGGCCCCTCCAAATCCCACAGGACCCCTCCAAATCCATTGAGCCCTACCGACCCCAAAAGACCCCTACCCCAAAATCCCCAACCCCCCCTGGGAGCCCCCGAAATGCCCTGGGAACCCCCAAAATCCCCTGGGACGCCTCAAAACCCATGGGACCCCCCCGGGACCCCCAAAACCCCTGGACCCCCCAAAACCCCCCGGGTTACCCAAAACCCACTGGGACCTCAAAACCCCCTGGGCCCCCCCAACTTCCTGGGCCCCCCCAAAACCTCCTGGGACCCCCAGAACCCCCTGGGAACCCCCCTTAGGACCCCCAAAACCCCCTGGGACCCCCAAAACCCCCTGGGACAACCCCCCCTTAGGACACCCCAAAATCCCCCAGGCCCCCCAAAACTCCCTGGGACCCTCAAAACCCCTGGGACCCCCCCAACTCCCTGGGCCCCCCAAAACCCCTGGGACCCCCAGAACCCCCTGGGACCCTCAAAACCCCTGGGACCCCCCCAACTTCCTGGGCCCCCCCAAAAAGCCCCCTGGGACCCCCCCAACTTCCTGAGACCTCCCTGGGACCCCAGAGCCCATCCCCCAATTCCTGGGGTGCACAGGGACCCCCCCTGCACCCCAAAATCCTTGGGGTCCCCCAGCCCTGGGAGGCGCACAAAGGGATTTGGGGGGACACTGAGGGGTTTGGGGGGGCCCTGGGGGGCACTGACAGGTTTCGGGGTGCCCTGTGGCAGTGGGGGGAGCTCTGGGGGCTCTGACATTTTTGGGGTGCCCTGTGGCAGTCTTGGGGGGGTCCTGGGGGGTCCCTGACCATTTTTGGGGTGCCCTGTATCGATGGGGGTGTTCCAGGGGTCCCTGACGGTTTTGGGGTGCCCTATGTCAGTGTGGGGGTGCCTCCTATCAGTATAGGGGTCCCTGACGGTTTTGGGGTGCCCTGTATCAGTATGGGGGTCCCTGACGGTTTTGGGGTACCCTGTGTCAGTGTAGGGGTCCCTGACGGGTTTTGGGGGATCCCTGATGGTTTTCGGGGTGCCCTGTATCAGTGTAGGGGTCCCTGACGGGTTTGGTTTCGGGGGGTCCCTGACGGTTTTGGGGTGCCCTGTATCAGTATGGGGGTCCCTGACGATTTTTGGGGGGGTCCCTGACGGTTTTGGGGTGCCCTGTATCAGTTTGGGGGTATCCTATATCAGTGTGGGGGTCCCTGATGGGTTTTGGGGGGTCCCTGACGGTTTCGGGGTGCCCTGTGTCACTATGGGGGTCCCTGACGGGTTTTGGGGTGCCCCTGACGGTTTGGGGGTGCCCCTGACGGTTTGGGGGTGCCCTATATCAGTGTGGGGGGTCCCTGACAGATTCGGGGTGCCCTGTGTCAGTGTGGGGGTCCCTGGGGTTTTCGGGGTGCCCCTGACGGTTTCGGGGCGCCCTGTATCACTATGGGTGCCCCTGACGGTTTTGGGGTGTCCCTGACGGTTTGAGGGTGCCCCTGACGGTTTTGGGGGTCCCTGACGGTTTGGGGTGCCCCTGACGGTTTTTGGGGTGCCCCTGATGGTTTGGGGGTGCCCCTGACGGTTTCGGGGTGCCCTGTATCACTATGGGTGCCCCTGACGGTTTTTGGGGTGTCCCTGACGGTTTGGGGGTCCCTGATGGTTTCGGGGTGTCCCTGACGGTTTGGGGGTGCCCCTGACGGTTTGGGGGTGTCCCTGACGGTTTGGGGTGCCCCTGACGGTTTTTGGGGTGCCCCTGATGGTTTGGGGGTGCCCCTGACGGTTTCGGGGTGCCCTGTATCACTATGGGTGCCCCTGACGGTTTGGGGGTGCCCCTGATGGTTTTTGGGGTGCCCCTGACGGTTTTGGGGGTCCCTGACGGTTTTGGGGTGTCCCTGACGGTTTGGGGGTCCCTGACGGTTTGGGGGTGCCCCTGATGGTTTTTGGGGTGCCCCTGACGGTTTTTGGGGTGCCCCTGACGGTTTGGGGGTCCCTGACGGTTTTTGGGGTGCCCCTGACGGTTTTTGGGGTGCCCCTGACGGTTTGGGGGTCCCTGACGGTTTCAGGGTGTCCCTGACGGTTTAGGGGTGCCCCTGACGGTTTGGGGGTCCCTGACGGTTTGGGGGTGCCCCTGACGGTTTTTGGGGTGCCCCTGACGGTTTTTGGGGTGTCCCTGACCATTTCGGGGTGTCCCTGACGTTTGTTGGGGTGCCCTGTATCACTATGGGTGCCCCTGACGGTTTGGGGGTGCCCCTGATGGTTTTTGGGGTGCCCCTGACGGTTTTGGGGGTCCCTGACGGTTTGGGGGTGTCCCTGACGGTTTGGGGGTGCCCCTGACGGTTTTTGGGGTGCCCCTGACGGTTTTGGGGGTCCCTGACGGTTTTGGGGTGCCCCTGACGGTTTTTGGGGTGCCCCTGACGGTTTTTGGGGTGCCCGTGCCCCCAGGAGCGGCTGCTGCGCTCGGCCTGGCCGCTGCTGAGCGGGGCGGCGCGGGCGGAGCTGCAGCTGCGGCTGGGCTGCTGCGGTTTGGGGGAGCCCCCCGGGACCCCCAGCCCGGGCAGCGCCCCCCCCTGGGGACCCCCGGACTGCCCCCGCTGTGAGTCTGGGGGGGCCGGCGGGAAATGGGGGGACTGGGGGGGATTGGGGGGATTGGGGAGTTGGGGGGGTCTGAGGGGGGTTTGGGGGTGATTTGGGGGGGATTGGGGGAGAAATGGGGGGGATTTGGGGGGGAAGTGGGGGTATTGGGGA